>NW_027197414.1:0-62082 GCF_038502225.1 Cherax quadricarinatus
GTGGCTGTCTTCATGAGTGGAATTACTGGAGGGGACATACAGAAAACTGCGTCCAGTAATTCCAGCCACCAAGACAGCCGTGACCGTACACCAGCTAGACCAGACCAAGCTGTCATGCAGTTCCCCCACCCAGGAGAGGCTAATTAATTAAAGTTTTGGAATTCCCTTTATTTTACACTTTGAGTTTATACTGAGTACAAGCTTTTTTACTTATTTAGCAGTTTGAAAGTATTTGTGAGCGATATTCTTTGTGAAACATGTAGATTTATAAAGATAGACAAGTTTGAGACACTAGTGGAGGACTGTGTGTCAGATGTAGCATGTTATTATGTATGAATGAATGTAATGCTTACGTGTTATTGTGTATAGGTGTCATATGTACGTTTACTTGTGTCATGAAAACTGTAACAAATTTATAATAACCTCTGTTTCTGGCATTTCGTAAATTAATAAATGAGTAAATCTTTACCGTCTTTCTTGCATATTATAACTTAATTCAACACTTCAGCTTCCAAAACATTACCTAAGATTAAATACATTTTTAACTCTAGTAACGTCTTTTATATATCTTTTACAAACCTATAAATGCACCTAAGTGCAACTTTCCTTTATGTAAGTGTTGTTAACTTATGTATTTCAGTATTTATACATGATCCACATATTACCTTCCCTTTCTTAGTTCACACTCTTCTTTGTTAAACATATTTTGTCTTTACCATCACTTCATCCATCATATTTCTGACACACTTTACCTGGTCTGCTCAACACTCTTATTATATTATAATTATTACATTATTTAATTTTTTTTACCCATTTCTTCTTTTATAAACATTATGAACAAAGTCATGAACTATTACAGTACTTCATTCCAGCTGCGTCACACATTTAAATTTCGACAGTAGTCATCCAGGCTGACAGCACAGTCATCCAGGCTGACAGCAGAGTCAGCCAGGCTGACAGCACAGTCATCCAGGCTGACAGCACAGTCATCCAGGCTGACAGCAGAGTCAGCCAGGCTGACAGCACAGTCATCCAGGCTAACAGCACAGTCATCCAGGCTGACAGCAGAGTCAGCCAGGCTGACAGCACAGTCATCCAGGCTGACAGCACAGTCATCCAGGCTGACAGCAGAGTCAGCCAGGCTGACAGCACAGTCATCCAGGCTGACAGCACAGTCATCCAGGCTGACAGCAGAGTCAGCCAGGCTGACAGCACAGTCATCCAGGCTAACAGCACAGTCATCCAGGCTGACAGCAGAGTCAGCCAGGCTGACAGCACAGTCATCCAGGCTGACAGCACAGTCATCCAGGCTGACAGCAGAGTCATCCAGGCTGACAGCACAGTCATCCAGGCTGACAGCACAGTCATCCAGGCTGACAGCAGAGTCATCCAGGCTGACAGCACAGTCATCCAGGCTGACAGCACAGTCATCCAGGCTGACAGCACAGTCAGCCAGGCTGACAGCACAGTTATCCAGGCTGACAGCACAGTCATCCAGGCTGACAGCAGAGTCAGCCAGGCTGACAGCACAGTCATCCAGGCTGACCGCACAGTCATCCAGGCTGACAGCAGAGTCAGCCAGGCTGACAGCACAGTCATCCAGGCTGACAGCACAGTCATCCAGGCTGACAGCAGAGTCAGCCAGGCTGACAGCACAGTTATCCAGGCTGACAGCACAGTCATCCAGGCTGACAGCAGAGTCAGCCAGGCTGACAGCACAGTCATCCAGGCTGACAGCACAGTCATCCAGGCTGACAGCAGAGTCAGCCAGGCTGACAGCTGTACCACGGAACTGTGCTTTTCTTTATTGTGAATTACTATGTAGTTCATACAGGTTTACTACTGGTGTTTATACTTCACTTTCATCTACACATACACATCACTACAAACACACTACTACGAACACACATATACACATACATGTGTACACGTATACATAAGTATATCTACACTCTCGCACACCATTGTTTAAATTAATGATTACTATATAAATAGTGTAAGAAAATTAAGAAAATTCTTGATCATATAATTTAAATTTTCTTAAGAAAATGAAATAAGGGTTACAATATTTTGATGAAATATTTTGTAAAAAAATGTAAATATGTGAAGAAGTGACTAACTTAAGATACTTGTGGTTATGACGAAGAAGATATTCTTATAAATCATCTTAATAAACATTTAGTTTAATTAGAATTAATTATTAAATAATTCTCTCAGTTTTCACATATACACTTCTCTCACCTCTTCAATAATGACATAAAAACATTCTCCACAGCAGATGGAAAAAAAATACTCGGTGATGAAAATAAAAACTGTCAACTTGGATGATTTGATCTCTTGACAATAAGAATTTTGGTGGTGGTTGCCACAACCTGGCCAGTACGACGCCACAACCTGGCCAGTACATCGCCACAACCTGGCCAGTACGACGCCACAACCTGGCCAGTACGACGCCACAACCTGGCCAGTACGACTGTGTGTTAATGTCTCCCATATTGTTGTTATGTACTGTGATGTATCAATGTTAACATAAATTACACACTGAATGTTGTGGTGCACTATGTTGCAGAGATATATGTCACACTGAATGTTGTGGTGCACTATGTTGCAGAGATATATGTCACACTGAATGTTGTGGTGCACTATGTTGCAGAGATATATGGCACAAAGTCAATAAGTAATGAAAATGCCACAATTTCAAAAGGTAACTATTGAATGAAGAAGCTTGCTTCACAAGTCAAAGTTCCTCTCTGCTGTTATGTGTTTTTTCACCACCATCGTTGTGTTGTGATGTGTATAAAGTCTGTCTGATACACCAGAGTTAATAACACTGTATGTAACCTGTTTGGTAAATAACTGATAGAAGGTTTATTGGGATTCTGTTGGAAGGATTCAAATGTATAAGATGGACGCTATTGGAAGAATACTACTGGAAGGATTGTTACCAGAAGACTATTGGTAGAAGACTTCTGAGCTAGTGATCATGTGGTTCTGTAAGTTAAACTATGGATGGTAGTGAGGAATAATGTGATGAACTCTTCAAGCGACCTATCCAAGACACTTTTAGTGATAAGAGCCATCTGGTAGGTTTCTGCTGGAAATAAAACGCTGGTAGAAGGCCTCTGGTAGGTTTCTGCTGGAAATAAAGCGCTGGTAGAAGACCTCTGGTAGGTTTCTGCTGGAAATAAAGCGCTGGTAGAAGGCCTCTGGTAGGTTTCTGCTGGAAATAAAGCGCTGGTAGAAGACCTCTGGTAGGTTTCTGCTGGAAACAGAGTGCTGGCAGGACTCTGTTGGTAAAACACTGTAGGTAGCTGTTCGTTTGTTACGTATAAGATGAATCAAGTCAACTGGTATTATAGTAATACATAAAACAGTATAGTAACACACAAAACAATAAAGTAACTCGTGTAACAGTATAATAACAAAGAAGTTTAGTGACACATAAAACATTATAGTAACACATAAAACAGTAAATTGAGACATAAAACAGTACAGTTACACATAAATAAGTACAATAATACATAAAACAGCATTTCACTTAAACAGCATAGTGGCAAGTAAAAAACTTTATAAATAAAACAGCACATTAACACATAAAAAATTATGTAACGTAAAACAATACAATAACACAGAAGAACAGTATAATACAACAGAAGTAAATAAAAATAATAGTGTTGCAAAACAGAAGACCAGAACTGTACAATAACACACAAGACCAGAACTGTACAATAACACACAAGACCAGAACTGTGCAATAACACACAAGACCAGAACTGTGCAATAACACAAGACCAGAACTGTGCAATAACACACAACACCAGAACTGTACAATAACACAAGACCAGAACTGTACAATAACACACAAGGCCAGAACTGTACAATAACACACAAGACCAAAACTGTACAATAACACACAAGACAAGAACTGTACAATAACACACAAGACCAGAACTGATTAATTATTATTATACATAACATATACACATACAATAACACACAAGACCAGAGTCTAGCTGTGTGGCAGCTTGGTCTCGTCTAGCTGTGTGGAAGCTTGGTCTCGTCTAGCTGTGTGGCAGCTTGATCTCGTCTAGCTGTGTGGCAGCTTGGTCTCGTCTAGCTGTGTAGCAGCTTGGTCTAGTCTAGCTGTGTGGCAGCTTGGTCTCGTCTAGCTGTGTGGCAGCTTGGTCTCGTCTAGCTGTGTGGCAGCTTGGTCTCGTCTAGCTGTGTGGCAGCTTGGTCTCGTCTAGCTGTGTGGCAGCTTGGTCTCGTCTAGCTGTGTGGTAGCTTGGTCTCGTCTAGCTGTGTAGCAGCTTGGTCTCGTCTAGCTGTGTGGTAGCTTGGTCTCGTCTAGCTTTGTGGCAGCTTGGTCTCGTCTAGCTGTGTGGTAGCTTGGTCTCGTCTAGCTGTGTGGCAGCTTGGTCTCGTCTAGCTGTGTGGCAGCTTGGTCTCGTCTAGCTGTGTGGTAGCTTTGTCTCGTCTAGCTGTGTAGCAGCTTGGTCTCGTCTAGCTGTGTGGCAGCTTGGTCTCGTCTAGCTGTGTGGCAGCTTGGTCTCATCTAGCTGTGTGGCAGCTTGGTCTCGTCTAGCTGTGTGGCAGGTTGGTCTCGTCTAGCTGTGTGGCAGCTTGGTCTCGTCTAGCTGTGTGGCAGCTTGGTCTCGTCTAGCTGTGTGGCAGCTTGGTCTTGTCTAGCTGTGTGGCAGCTTGGTCTCGTCTAGCTGTGTGGCAGCTTGGTCTCGTCTAGCTGTGTGGCAGCTTGGTCTCGTCTAGCTGTGTAGCAGCTTGGTCTCGTCTAGCTGTGTGGTAGCTTGGTCTCGTCTAGCTGTGTGGCAGCTTGGTCTCGTCTAGCTGTGTGGCAGCTTGGTCTCGTCTAGCTGTGTGGCAGCTTGGTCTCGTCTAGCTGTGTGGTAGCTTGGTCTCGTCTAGCTGTGTAGCAGCTTGGTCTCGTCTAGCTGTGTGGTAGCTTGGTCTCGTCTAGCTTTGTGGCAGCTTGGTCTCGTCTAGCTGTGTGGTAGCTTGGTCTCGTCTAGCTGTGTGGCAGCTTGGTCTCGTCTAGCTGTGTGGCAGCTTGGTCTCGTCTAGCTGTGTGGTAGCTTGGTCTCGTCTAGCTGTGTAGCAGCTTGGTCTCGTCTAGCTGTGTGGCAGCTTGGTCTCGTCTAGCTGTGTGGCAGCTTGGTCTCATCTAGCTGTGTGGCAGCTTGGTCTCGTCTAGCTGTGTGGCAGGTTGGTCTCGTCTAGCTGTGTGGCAGCTTGGTCTCGTCTAGCTGTGTGGCAGCTTGGTCTCGTCTAGCTGTGTGGCAGCTTGATCTTGTCTAGCTGTGTGGCAGCTTGGTCTCGTCTAGCTGTGTGGCAGCTTGGTCTCGTCTAGCTGTGTGGCAGCTTGGTCTCGTCTAGCTGTGTAGCAGCTTGGTCTCGTCTAGCTGTGTGGCAGCTTGGTCTCGTCTAGCTGTGTGGCAGCTTGGTCTCGTCTAGCTGTGTGGCAGCTTTATAGGGATTAATTACACCATGAAATTTTGTTACATAGTGTAATTATTCCCTATAAAGTAGAATTCTCCCCAAGGTCGAGGATTCTATTTTATCGAGGATTAATTATTATTATACATAACATATACACATGACATTCATTAACACACAATAACATGTACACATGAGTCATACACAATAACACGTAAACATTACTTTCTATCATTCATACATAATAACATCAACACATGACACAGTCCTCCACTAGTGTCACAAACGTTTCACATCTTTTTATTTTGACATGTTTCACAAAGAATGTCGTCAAAATACTATAAACCAACATTCTTTGTCTTATATGCGCGCGTATTTGTGATAGTATCTGCATAAGTGTGTTGAAACGTTTAAATGGAAATGAAAATACTTATATATTTGTAAGTTTGTACTTGTTAGCGTTTGAGTGTAAAATGCAAAAGGCAAATAAATGAATAAAAATGAAAAGAATATAATATTTAATAGTTTTGATGGAGGTCATTTATCTACATAAAATAAAACTCTCACAAATACTTTTAAATTAATAAATAAGTATAAAAAACTTGTACTGAGTGAAACATAAAATAAATTTTAAAATTTTTAAATTATAATTTCCTAGCTTCTCCTGGGTAGGGAAGCTATGTGTGGTAGCTTGGTCTCGTCTATCTGTGTGGCAGCTTGGTCTCGTCTAGCTGTGTGGCAGCTTGGTCTCGTCTAGCTGTGTGGCAGCTTGGTCTCGTCTACATGTGTGGTAGCTTGGTCTCGTCTAGCTGTGTGGCAGCTTGGTCTCGTCTAGCTGTGTGGCAGCTTGGTCTCGTCTAGCTGTGTGGCAGCTTGGTCTCGTCTAGCTGTGTGGCAGCTTGGTCTCGTCTAGCTGTGTGGCAGCTTGGTCTCGTCTAGCTGTGTGGCAGCTTGGTCTCGTCTAGCTGTGTGGCAGCTTGGTCTCGTCTAGCTGTGTGGCAGCTTGGTCTCGTCTAGCTGTGTGGCAGCTTGGTCTCGTCTAGCTGTGTGGCAGCTTGGTCTCGTCTAGCTGTGTGGCAGCTTGGTCTCGTCTAGCTGTGTGGCAGCTTGGTCTCGTCTAGCTGGCAGCTTGGCTAGTCTAGCTGTGTGGCAGCTTGGTCTCGTCTAGCTGTGTGGCAGCTTGGTCTCGTCTAGCTGTGTGGCAGCTTGGTCTCGTCTAGCTGTGTGGCAGTTTGGTCTCGTCTAGCTGTGTGGCAGGTTGGTCTCGTCTAGCTGTGTGGCAGCTTGGTCTCGTCTAGCTGTGTGGCAGCTTGGTCTCGTCTAGCTGTGTGGCAGCTCGTCTAGCTGTGTGGCAGCTTGGTCTCGTCTAGCTGTGTGGCAGTGGCTAGTTTGGTCTCGTCTAGCTGTGTGGCAGGTTGGTCTCCTCTAGCTGTGTGGCAGGTTGGTCTCGTCTAGCTGTGTGGCAGCTTGGTCTCGCCTAGCTGTGTGGCAGCTTGGTCTCGTCTAGCTGTGTGGCAGCTTGGTCTCGTCTAGCTGTGTGGCTGTGTGGCAGCTTGGTCTCTAGTCTAGCTGTGTGGCAGCTTGGTCTCGTCTAGCTGTGTGGCAGCTTGGTCTCGTCTAGCTGTGTGGCAGCTGTGTGGCAGTTTGGTCTCGTCTAGCTGTGTGGCAGGTTGGTCTCGTCTAGCTGTGTGGCAGGTTGGTCTCGTCTAGCTGTGTGGCAGCTTGGTCTCGTCTAGCTGTGTGGCAGCTTGGTCTCGTCTAGCTGTGTGGCAGCTTGGTCTCGTCTAGCTGTGTGGCAGCTTGGTCTCGTCTAGCTGTGTGGCAGCTTGGTCTCGTCTAGCTGTGTGGCAGCTTGGTCTCGTCTAGCTGTGTGGCAGCTTGGTCTCGTCTAGCTGTGTGGCAGCTTGGTCTCGTCTAGCTGTGTGGCAGCTTGGTCTCGTCTAGCTGTGTGGCAGCTTGGTCTCGTCTAGCTGTGTGGCAGCTTGGTCTCGTCTAGCTGTGTGGCAGCTTGGTCTCGTCTAGCTGTGTGGCAGCTTGGTCTCGTCTAGCTGTGTGGCAGCTTGGTCTCGTCTAGCTGTGTGGCAGCTTGGTCTCGTCTAGCTGTGTGGCAGCTTGGTCTCGTCTAGCTGTGTGGCAGCTTGGTCTCGTCTAGCTGTGTGGCAGCTTGGTCTCGTCTAGCTGTGTGGCAGCTTGGTCTCGTCTAGCTGTGTGGCAGCTTGGTCTCGTCTAGCTGTGTGGCAGCTTGGTCTCGTCTAGCTGTGTGGCAGCTTGGTCTCGTCTAGCTGTGTGGCAGCTTGGTCTCGTCTAGCTGTGTGGCAGCTTGGTCTCGTCTAGCTGTGTGGCAGCTTGGTCTCGTCTAGCTGTGTGGCAGCTTGGTCTCGTCTAGCTGTGTGGCAGCTTGGTCTCGTCTAGCTGTGTGGCAGCTTGGTCTCGTCTAGCTGTGTGGCAGCTTGGTCTCGTCTAGCTGTGTGGCAGCTTGGTCTCGTCTAGCTGTGTGGCAGCTTGGTCTCGTCTAGCTGTGTGGCAGCTTGGTCTCGTCTAGCTGTGTGGCAGCTTGGTCTCGTCTAGCTGTGTGGCAGCTTGGTCTCGTCTAGCTGTGTGGCAGCTTGGTCTCGTCTAGCTGTGTGGCAGCTTGGTCTCGTCTAGCTGTGTGGCAGCTTGGTCTCGTCTAGCTGTGTGGCAGCTTGGTCTCGTCTAGCTGTGTGGCAGCTTGGTCTCGTCTAGCTGTGTGGCAGCTAGCTGTGTGGCAGCTTGGTCTCGTTAGCTGTGTGGCAGCTTGGTCTCGTCTAGCTGTGTGGCAGCTTGGTCTCGTCTAGCTGTGTGGCAGCTTGGTCTCGTCTAACTGTGTGGCAGCTTGGTCTCGTCTAGCTGTGTGGCAGCTTGGTCTCGTCTAGCTGTGTGGCAGCATGGTCTCGTCTAGCTGTGTGCAGCTTGGTCTCGTCTAGCTGTGTGGCAGCTTGGTCTCGTCTAGCTGTGTGGCAGCTTGGTCTTGTCTAGCTGTGTGGCAGCTTGGTCTCGTCTAGCTGTGTGGCAGCTTGGTCTCGTCTAGCTGTGTGGCAGCTTGGTCTCGTCTAGCTGTGTGGCAGCTTGGTCTCGTCTAGCTGTGTGGCTTGGTCTCGTCTAGCTGTGTGGCAGCTTGGTCTCGTCTAGCTGTGTGGCAGCTTGGTCTCGTCTAGCTGTGTGCCAGCTTGGTCTCGCCTAGCTGTGTGGCAGCTTGGTCTCGTCTAGCTGTGTGGCAGCTTGGTCTCGTCTAGCTGTGTGGCTTGGTCTCGTCTAGCTGTGTGGCAGCTTGGTCTCGTCTAGCTGTGTGGCAGCTTGGTCTCGTCTAGCTGTGTGGCAGCTTGGTCTCGTCTAGCTGTGTGGCAGCTTGGTCTCGTCTAGCTGTGTGGCAGCTTGGTCTCTTCTACCTGACCTACAGTCGTGGCTGTCTTGGTGGGTGTAATTACTGGACGCAGTTTTCTGTGTGTCACCTCCAGCAATTCCACCCACCTGGACAGTCTCTACCATAGGCCAGTTAGACAAGAAAAAGTTTCCATCCAACAAGGTCACTGACGGTGGCAACCGCTGACTCTGGGGAAGTGGGGAAGGGAGTCCACCTGAGGTGACACAAGTGAACTCCTGGAGACACTGATCCGGGGAAGGCACCGCTAACCTTAGGTAAGTGTGGAAGGAAAGACATTCGGGAGCGAACGAATGGATTCCTGGATACATGAACTTGGGGAAGGTTGTTATTGAGGCTGATCGTGGGTAAGTGGGGAAGGGAAGACATCCGGGAGCGAACGGATGGATTCCTGGATATATGAACCTGGGGAAAGCAAGAATACTAGCAGTTGAGGCTGACCTTGGGTAAGTGGGGAAGGGGAAACATCCGGCGGCGGACGGATGGATTCCTGGATACATGAACGTTGGGAAGGCATGAATACCGCTGACTTTGGGGAAGTGGTGAAGGAAGTCCATCTGAAGCGACACAAGAGGACTTCTGGAGACACCGATCCGGGGAAGGCACCCCTGACCATAGGTAAGTGGGAAGGGAAGACATCCTGGAGCGAACGGATGGATTCCTGAATACAGGAACCTGAGAGGGAGGATGTTGAGGCTGACCTTGGAGACGTTGGGAAGGGAAGGCATCCAGGAGCGAACGGATGGATTCCTTGATGCATGCGCCTGGAGAAGGCTGAGGCTGGAAAACAGAGAGAGAGAGAGAGAGAGAGAGAGAGAGAGAGAGAGAGACACAGACAGACAGACAGACAGACAGATAGACAGAGAGGCGAGGCTGACCTTAGGGAAATGAGGAACGGGAGACATCCGGGGGCCCACGGATGGATTCCTGGACACATGAACCTGGGGAAGGCGAGGGGGGGGATGTACCTTAAAGACGAACCACTGGCCTCCACGTGGCAAGGTCTGGTAACTCAGAGATAACTCTGAGGCTGACAGTGGTCGCAAATAATAATTTTATTAATAGTATTATTTTAATTTTAATTAATTTAAGTTTGTTATCATTATCAATATTTTAACATTATTATTAATAATTGTTACTTATAATTCATCATTTGCTAATTTGGATTCAAAAGCGTCAACCTCAATAGTGTCTACGGTGGCGCTATTCCCACTCCAGCCTCCCTGACAGTAGCCACGGTGGTGTTATTCCCACTCCAGCCTCCCTGACAGTAGCCACGGTGGTGCTATTCCCACTCCAGCCTCCCTGACAGTAGTCCCGGTGGCAATATTCCCACTCCAGCCTCCCTGACAGTAGCTACGGTGGTGTTATTCCCACTCCAGCCTCCCTGACAGTAGCCACGGTGGTGTTATTCCCACTCCAGACTCCCTGACAGTAGCCACGGTGGTAATATTGCCACTCCAGCCTCCCTGACAGTGGCCACGGTGGTGATATTCCCACTCCAGCCTCCCTGACAGTAGCCACGGTGGTGTTATTCCCACTCCAGCCTCCCTGACAGTAGCCACGGTGGTGTTATTCCCACTCCAGCCTCCCTGACAGTAGCCACGGTGGTGTTATTCCCACTCCAGCCTCCCTGAGAGTAGCCACGGTGGTGTTATTCCCACTCCAGCCTCACTGACAGTAGCCACAGTGATATTATTCCCACTCCAGCCTCCCTAACAGAAGCCACGGTGGTGTATTCCCACTCCAGCCTCCCTGACAGTAGTCACGGTGGTGTTATTCGTACTCCAGCCTCCCTGACAGTAGCCACGGAGGAGTTATTCCCACTCCAGCCTCCCTGACAGTAGTCACGGTGGTGTTATTCGTACTCCAGCCTCTCTGACAGTAGCCACGGTGGTATTATTCCCACTCCAGCCTCCCTGACAGTAGCCACGGTGGTATTATTCCCACTCCAGCCTCTCTGACAGTAGCCACGGTGGTATTATTCCCACTCCAGCCTCCCTGACAGTAGCCACGGTGGTATTATTCCCACTCCAGCCTCCCTGACAGTAGCCACGGTGGTATTATTCCCACTCCAGCCTCCCTGACAGTAGCCACGGTGGTATTATTCCCACTCCAGCCTCCCTGACAGTAGCCACGGTGGTATTATTCCCACTCCAGCCTCCCTGACAGTAGCCACGGTGGTATTATTCCCACTCCAGCCTCTCTGACAGTAGCCACGGTGGTATTATTCCCACTCCAGCCTCTCTGACAGTAGCCACGGTGGTATTATTCCCACTCCAGCCTCTCTGACAGTAGCCACGGTGGTATTATTCCCACTCCAGCCTCTCTGACAGTAGCCACGGTGGTATTATTCCCACTCCAGCCTCTCTGACAGTAGCCACGGTGGTATTATTCCCACTCCAGCCTCTCTGACAGTAGCCACGGTGGTATTATTCCCACTCCAGCCTCTCTGACAGTAGCCACGGTGGTATTATTCCCACTCCAGCCTCTCTGACAGTAGCCACGGTGGTATTATTCCCACTCCAGCCTCTCTGACAGTAGCCACGGTGGTATTATTCCCACTCCAGCCTCCCTGACAGTAGCCACGGTGGTATTATTCCCACTCCAGCCTCTCTGACAGTAGCCACGGTGGTATTATTCCCACTCCAGCCTCTCTGACAGTAGCCACGGTGGTATTATTCCCACTCCAGCCTCTCTGACAGTAGCCACGGTGGTATTATTCCCACTCCAGCCTCTCTGACAGTAGCCACGGTGGTATTATTCCCACTCCAGCCTCCCTGACAGTAGCCACGGTGGTATTATTCCCACTCCAGCCTCTCTGACAGTAGCCACGGTGGTATTATTCCCACTCCAGCCTCCCTGACAGTAGCCACGGTGGTATTATTCCCACTCCAGCCTCTCTGACAGTAGCCACGGTGGTATTATTCCCACTCCAGCCTCTCTGACAGTAGCCACGGTGGTATTATTCCCACTCCAGCCTCTCTGACAGTAGCCACGGTGGTATTATTCCCACTCCAGCCTCTCTGACAGTAGCCACGGTGGTATTATTCCCACTCCAGCCTCTCTGACAGTAGCCACGGTGGTATTATTCCCACTCCAGCCTCTCTGACAGTAGCCACGGTGGTATTATTCCCACTCCAGCCTCTCTGACAGTAGTCACGGTGGTATTATTCCCACTCCAGCCTCTCTGACAGTAGCCACGGTGGTATTATTCCCACTCCAGCCTCCCTGACAGTAGCCACGGTGGTATTATTCCCACTCCAGCCTCTCTGACAGTAGTCACGGTGGTATTATTCCCACTCCAGCCTCTCTGACAGTAGCCAC
This sequence comes from Cherax quadricarinatus, assembly GCF_038502225.1. Taxonomy (NCBI): domain Eukaryota; kingdom Metazoa; phylum Arthropoda; class Malacostraca; order Decapoda; family Parastacidae; genus Cherax; species Cherax quadricarinatus. Next base: position 12,179 of record NW_027197414.1, read on the forward strand.
GGTGGTATTATTCCCACTCCAGCCTCTCTGACAGTAGCCACGGTGGTGTTATTCCCACTCCAGTAGCCACGGTGGTAATATTCCCACTTCAACCTCTCTGACAGTAGCCACGGTGGTAATATTCCCACTTCAACCTCTCTGACAGTAGCCACGGTGGTAATATTCCCACTTCAACCTCTCTGACAGTAGCCACGGTGGTAATATTCCCACTTCAACCTCTCTGACAGTAGCCACGGTGGTGTTATTCCCACTCCAGCCTCCCTGACAGTAGCCACGGTGGTATTATTCCCACTCCAGCCTCTCTGACAGTAGCCACGGTGGTATTATTCCCACTCCAGCCTCTCTGACAGTAGCCACGGTGGTATTATTCCCACTCCAGCCTCTCTGACAGTAGCCACGGTGGTATTATTCCCACTCCAGCCTCTCTGACAGTAGCCACGGTGGTATTATTCCCACTCCAGCCTCTCTGACAGTAGCCACGGTGGTATTATTCCCACTCCAGCCTCTCTGACAGTAGCCACGGTGGTATTATTCCCACTCCAGCCTCTCTGACAGTAGCCACGGTGGTATTATTCCCACTCCAGCCTCTCTGACAGTAGCCACGGTGGTATTATTCCCACTCCAGCCTCTCTGACAGTAGCCACGGTGGTATTATTCCCACTCCAGCCTCTCTGACAGTAGCCACGGTGGTATTATTCCCACTCCAGCCTCTCTGACAGTAGCCACGGTGGTATTATTCCCACTCCAGCCTCTCTGACAGTAGCCACGGTGGTATTATTCCCACTCCAGCCTCTCTGACAGTAGCCACGGTGGTATTATTCCCACTCCAGCCTCTCTGACAGTAGCCACGGTGGTATTATTCCCACTCCAGCCTCTCTGACAGTAGCCACGGTGGTGTTATTCCCACTCCAGCCTTCCTGACAGTAGCCACGGTGGTATTATTCCCACTCCAGCCTCTCTGACAGTAGCCACGGTGGTATTATTCCCACTCCAGCCTCTCTGACAGTAGCCACGGTGGTATTATTCCCACTCCAGCCTCTCTGACAGTAGCCACGGTGGTATTATTCCCACTCCAGCCTCTCTGACAGTAGCCACGGTGGTATTATTCCCACTCCAGCCTCTCTGACAGTAGCCACGGTGGTATTATTCCCACTCCAGCCTCCCTGACAGTAGCCACGGTGGTATTATTCCCACTCCAGCCTCTCTGACAGTAGCCACGGTGGTATTATTCCCACTCCAGCCTCTCTGACAGTAGCCACGGTGGTATTATTCCCACTCCAGCCTCTCTGACAGTAGCCACGGTGGTATTATTCCCACTCCAGCCTCTCTGACAGTAGCCACGGTGGTATTATTCCCACTCCAGCCTCTCTGACAGTAGCCACGGTGGTATTATTCCCACTCCAGCCTCTCTGACAGTAGCCACGGTGGTATTATTCCCACTCCAGCCTCTCTGACAGTAGCCACGGTGGTATTATTCCCACTCCAGCCTCTCTGACAGTAGCCACGGTGGTATTATTCCCACTCCATCCTCTCTGACAGTAGCCACGGTGGTATTATTCCCACTCCAGCCTCTCTGACAGTAGCCACGGTGGTATTATTCCCACTCCAGCCTCTCTGACAGTAGCCACGGTGGTATTATTCCCACTCCAGCCTCTCTGACAGTAGCCACGGTGGTATTATTCCCACTCCAGCCTCTCTGACAGTAGCCACGGTGGTATTATTCCCACTCCAGCCTCTCTGACAGTAGCCACGGTGGTATTATTCCCACTCCAGCCTCTCTGACAGTAGCCACGGTGGTATTATTCCCACTCCAGCCTCTCTGACAGTAGCCACGGTGGTATTATTCCCACTCCAGCCTCTCTGACAGTAGCCACGGTGGTATTATTCCCACTCCAGCCTCTCTGACAGTAGCCACGGTGGTAATATTCCCACTCCATCCTCTCTGACAGTAGCCACGGTGGTAATATTCCCACTCCATCCTCTCTGACAGTAGCCACGGTGGTAATATTCCCACTCCATCCTCTCTGACAGTAGCCACGGTGGTAATATTCCCACTCCATCCTCTCTGACAGTAGCCACGGTGGTAATATTCCCACTCCATCCTCTCTGACAGTAGCCACGGTGGTAATATTCCCACTCCATCCTCTCTGACAGTAGCCACGGTGGTAATATTCCCACTCCATCCTCTCTGACAGTAGCCACGGTGGTAATATTCCCACTCCATCCTCTCTGACAGTAGCCACGGTGGTAATATTCCCACTCCATCCTCTCTGACAGTAGCCACGGTGGTAATATTCCCACTCCATCCTCTCTGACAGTAGCCACGGTGGTAATATTCCCACTCCATCCTCTCTGACAGTAGCCACGGTGGTAATATTCCCACTTCAGCCTCCTCTGACAGTAGCCACGGTGGTAATATTCCCACTCCATCCTCTCTGACAGTAGCCACGGTGGTAATATTCCCACTCCATCCTCTCTGACAGTAGCCACGGTGGTAATATTCCCACTCCATCCTCTCTGACAGTAGCCACGGTGGTAATATTCCCACTCCATCCTCTCTGACAGTAGCCACGGTGGTAATATTCCCACGCCAGCTTCCCTGACAGTAGCCACGGTGGTAATATTCCCACTCCATCCTCTCTGACAGTAGCCACGGTGGTAATATTCCCACTCCATCCTCTCTGACAGTAGCCACGGTGGTAATATTCCCACTCCATCCTCTCTGACAGTAGCCACGGTGGTAATATTCCCACTCCATCCTCTCTGACAGTAGCCACGGTGGTAATATTCCCACTTCAACTTCTCTGACAGTAGCCACGGTGGTAATATTCCCACTTCAACTTCTCTGACAGTAGCCACGGTGGTAATATTCCCACTTCAACTTCTCTGACAGTAGCCACGGTGGTAATATTCCCACTTCAACTTCTCTGACAGTAGCCACGGTGGTAATATTCCCACTTCAACTTCTCTGACAGTAGCCACGGTGGTAATATTCCCACTTCAACTTCTCTGACAGTAGCCACGGTGGTAATATTCCCACTTCAACTTCTCTGACAGTAGCCACGGTGGTAATATTCCCACTTCAACTTCTCTGACAGTAGCCACGGTGGTAATATTCCCACTTCAACTTCTCTGACAGTAGCCACGGTGGTAATATTCCCACTTCAACCTCTCTGACAGTAGCCACGGTGGTAATATTCCCACTTCAACCTCTCTGACAGTAGCCACCTACTGTACTGGTCTTCTGTGTTACTGTACTGGTCTTCTGTGTTACTGTACTGGTCTTCTGTGTTACTGTACTGGTCTTCTGTGTTACTGTACTGGTCTTCTGTGTTACTGTACTGGTCTTCTGTGTTACTGTACTGGTCTTCTGTGTTACTGTACTGGTCTTCTGTGTTACTGTACTGGTCTTCTGTGTTACTGTACTGGTCTTCTGTGTTACTGTACTGGTCTTCTGTGTTACTGTACTGGTCTTCTGTGTTACTGTACTGGTCTTCTGTGTTACTGTACTGGTCTACTGTGTTACTGTACTGGTCTTCTGTGTTACTGTACTGGTCTTCTGTGTTACTGTACTGGTCTTCTGTGTTACTGTACTGGTCTTCTGTGTTACTGTACTGGTCTTCTGTGTTACTGTACTGGTCTTCTGTGTTACTGTACTGGTCTTCTGTGTTACTGTACTGGTCTTCTGTGTTACTGTACTGGTCTTCTGTGTTACTGTACTGGTCTTCTGTGTTACTGTACTGGTCTTCTGTGTTACTGTACTGGTCTTCTGTGTTACTGTACTGGTCTTCTGTGTTACTGTACTGGTCTTCTGTGTTACTGTACTGGTCTTCTGTGTTACTGTACTGGTCTTCTGTGTTACTGTACTGGTCTTCTGTGTTACTGTACTGGTCTTCTGTGTTACTGTACTGGTCTTCTGTGTTACTGTACTGGTCTTCTGTGTTACTGTACTGGTCTTCTGTGTTACTGTACTGGTCTTCTGTGTTACTGTACTGGTCTTCTGTGTTACTGTACTGGTCTTCTGTGTTACTGTACTGGTCTTCTGTGTTACTGTACTGGTCTTCTGTGTTACTGTACTGGTCTTCTGTGTTACTGTACTGGTCTTCTGTGTTACTGTACTGGTCTTCTGTGTTACTGTACTGGTCTTCTGTGTTACTGTACTGGTCTTCTGTGTTACTGTACTGGTCTTCTGTGTTACTGTACTGGTCTTCTGTGTTACTGTACTGGTCTTCTGTGTTACTGTACTGGTCTTCTGTGTTACTGTACTGGTCTTCTGTGTTACTGTACTGGTCTTCTGTGTTACTGTACTGGTCTTCTGTGTTACTGTACTGGTCTTCTGTGTTACTGTACTGGTCTTCTGTGTTACTGTACTGGTCTTCTGTGTTACTGTACTGGTCTTCTGTGTTACTGTACTGGTCTTCTGTGTTACTGTACTGGTCTTCTGTGTTACTGTACTGGTCTTCTGTGTTACTGTACTGGTCTTCTGTGTTACTGTACTGGTCTTCTGTGTTACTGTACTGGTCTTCTGTGTTACTGTACTGGTCTTCTGTGTTACTGTACTGGTCTTCTGTGTTACTGTACTGGTCTTCTGTGTTACTGTACTGGTCTTCTGTGTTACTGTACTGGTCTTCTGTGTTACTGTACTGGTCTTCTGTGTTACTGTACTGGTCTTCTGTGTTACTGTACTGGTCTTCTGTGTTACTGTACTGGTCTTCTGTGTTACTGTACTCTGTGTTACTGTACTGGTCTTCTGTGTTACTGTACTGGTCTTCTGTGTTACTGTACTGGTCTTCTGTGTTACTGTACTGGTCTTCTGTGTTACTGTACTGGTCTTCTGTGTTACTGTACTGGTCTTCTGTGTTACTGTACTGGTCTTCTGTGTTACTGTACTGGTCTTCTGTGTTACTGTACTGGTCTTCTGTGTTACTGTACTGGTCTTCTGTGTTACTGTACTGGTCTTCTGTGTTACTGTACTGGTCTTCTGTGTTACTGTACTGGTCTTCTGTGTTACTGTACTGGTCTTCTGTGTTACTGTACTGGTCTTCTGTGTTACTGTACTGGTCTTCTGTGTTACTGTACTGGTCTTCTGTGTTACTGTACTGGTCTTCTGTGTTACTGTACTGGTCTTCTGTGTTACTGTACTGGTCTTCTGTGTTACTGTACTGGTCTTCTGTGTTACTGTACTGGTCTTCTGTGTTACTGTACTGGTCTTCTGTGTTACTGTACTGGTCTTCTGTGTTACTGTACTGGTCTTCTGTGTTACTGTACTGGTCTTCTGTGTTACTGTACTGGTCTTCTGTGTTACTGTACTGGTCTTCTGTGTTACTGTACTGGTCTTCTGTGTTACTGTACTGGTCTTCTGTGTTACTGTACTGGTCTTCTGTGTTACTGTACTGGTCTTCTGTGTTACTGTACTGGTCTTCTGTGTTACTGTACTGGTCTTCTGTGTTACTGTACTGGTCTTCTGTGTTACTGTACTGGTCTTCTGTGTTACTGTACTGGTCTTCTGTGTTACTGTACTGGTCTTCTGTGTTACTGTACTGGTCTTCTGTGTTACTGTACTGGTCTTCTGTGTTACTGTACTGGTCTTCTGTGTTACTGTACTGGTCTTCTGTGTTACTGTACTGGTCTTCTGTGTTACTGTACTGGTCTTCTGTGTTACTGTACTGGTCTTCTGTGTTACTGTACTGGTCTTCTGTGTTACTGTACTGGTCTTCTGTGTTACTGTACTGGTCTTCTGTGTTACTGTACTGGTCTTCTGTGTTACTGTACTGGTCTTCTGTGTTACTGTACTGGTCTTCTGTGTTACTGTACTGGTCTTCTGTGTTACTGTACTGGTCTTCTGTGTTACTGTACTGGTCTTCTGTGTTACTGTACTGGTCTTCTGTGTTACTGTACTGGTCTTCTGTGTTACTGTACTGGTCTTCTGTGTTACTGTACTGGTCTTCTGTGTTACTGTACTGGTCTTCTGTGTTACTGTACTGGTCTTCTGTGTTACTGTACTGGTCTTCTGTGTTACTGTACTGGTCTTCTGTGTTACTGTACTGGTCTTCTGTGTTACTGTACTGGTCTTCTGTGTTACTGTACTGGTCTTCTGTGTTACTGTACTGGTCTTCTGTGTTACTGTACTGGTCTTCTGTGTTACTGTACTGGTCTTCTGTGTTACTGTACTGGTCTTCTGTGTTACTGTACTGGTCTTCTGTGTTACTGTACTGGTCTTCTGTGTTACTGTACTGGTCTTCTGTGTTACTGTACTGGTCTTCTGTGTTACTGTACTGGTCTTCTGTGTTACTGTACTGGTCTTCTGTGTTACTGTACTGGTCTTCTGTGTTACTGTACTGGTCTTCTGTGTTACTGTACTGGTCTTCTGTGTTACTGTACTGGTCTTCTGTGTTACTGTACTGGTCTTCTGTGTTACTGTACTGGTCTTCTGTGTTACTGTACTGGTCTTCTGTGTTACTGTACTGGTCTTCTGTGTTACTGTACTGGTCTTCTGTGTTACTGTACTGGTCTTCTGTGTTACTGTACTGGTCTTCTGTGTTACTGTACTGGTCTTCTGTGTTACTGTACTGGTCTTCTGTGTTACTGTACTGGTCTTCTGTGTTACTGTACTGGTCTTCTGTGTTACTGTACTGGTCTTCTGTGTTACTGTACTGGTCTTCTGTGTTACTGTACTGGTCTTCTGTGTTACTGTACTGGTCTTCTGTGTTACTGTACTGGTCTTCTGTGTTACTGTACTGGTCTTCTGTGTTACTGTACTGGTCTTCTGTGTTACTGTACTGGTCTTCTGTGTTACTGTACTGGTCTTCTGTGTTACTGTACTGGTCTTCTGTGTTACTGTACTGGTCTTCTGTGTTACTGTACTGGTCTTCTGTGTTACTGTACTGGTCTTCTGTGTTACTGTACTGGTCTTCTGTGTTACTGTACTGGTCTTCTGTGTTACTGTACTGGTCTTCTGTGTTACTGTACTGGTCTTCTGTGTTACTGTACTGGTCTTCTGTGTTACTGTACTGGTCTTCTGTGTTACTGTACTGGTCTTCTGTGTTACTGTACTGGTCTTCTGTGTTACTGTACTGGTCTTCTGTGTTACTGTACTGGTCTTCTGTGTTACTGTACTGGTCTTCTGTGTTACTGTACTGGTCTTCTGTGTTACTGTACTGGTCTTCTGTGTTACTGTACTGGTCTTCTGTGTTACTGTACTGGTCTTCTGTGTTACTGTACTGGTCTTCTGTGTTACTGTACTGGTCTTCTGTGTTACTGTACTGGTCTTCTGTGTTACTGTACTGGTCTTCTGTGTTACTGTACTGGTCTTCTGTGTTACTGTACTGGTCTTCTGTGTTACTGTACTGGTCTTCTGTGTTACTGTACTGGTCTTCTGTGTTACTGTACTGGTCTTCTGTGTTACTGTACTGGTCTTCTGTGTTACTGTACTGGTCTTCTGTGTTACTGTACTGGTCTTCTGTGTTACTGTACTGGTCTTCTGTGTTACTGTACTGGTCTTCTGTGTTACTGTACTGGTCTTCTGTGTTACTGTACTGGTCTTCTGTGTTACTGTACTGGTCTTCTGTGTTACTGTACTGGTCTTCTGTGTTACTGTACTGGTCTTCTGTGTTACTGTACTGGTCTTCTGTGTTACTGTACTGGTCTTCTGTGTTACTGTACTGGTCTTCTGTGTTACTGTACTGGTCTTCTGTGTTACTGTACTGGTCTTCTGTGTTACTGTACTGGTCTTCTGTGTTACTGTACTGGTCTTCTGTGTTACTGTACTGGTCTTCTGTGTTACTGTACTGGTCTTCTGTGTTACTGTACTGGTCTTCTGTGTTACTGTACTGGTCTTCTGTGTTACTGTACTGGTCTTCTGTGTTACTGTACTGGTCTTCTGTGTTACTGTACTGGTCTTCTGTGTTACTGTACTGGTCTTCTGTGTTACTGTACTGGTCTTCTGTGTTACTGTACTGGTCTTCTGTGTTACTGTACTGGTCTTCTGTGTTACTGTACTGGTCTTCTGTGTTACTGTACTGGTCTTCTGTGTTACTGTACTGGTCTTCTGTGTTACTGTACTGGTCTTCTGTGTTACTGTACTGGTCTTCTGTGTTACTGTACTGGTCTTCTGTGTTACTGTACTGGTCTTCTGTGTTACTGTACTGGTCTTCTGTGTTACTGTACTGGTCTTCTGTGTTACTGTACTGGTCTTCTGTGTTACTGTACTGGTCTTCTGTGTTACTGTACTGGTCTTCTGTGTTACTGTACTGGTCTTCTGTGTTACTGTACTGGTCTTCTGTGTTACTGTACTGGTCTTCTGTGTTACTGTACTGGTCTTCTGTGTTACTGTACTGGTCTTCTGTGTTACTGTACTGGTCTTCTGTGTTACTGTACTGGTCTTCTGTGTTACTGTACTGGTCTTCTGTGTTACTGTACTGGTCTTCTGTGTTACTGTACTGGTCTTCTGTGTTACTGTACTGGTCTTCTGTGTTACTGTACTGGTCTTCTGTGTTACTGTACTGGTCTTCTGTGTTACTGTACTGGTCTTCTGTGTTACTGTACTGGTCTTCTGTGTTACTGTACTGGTCTTCTGTGTTACTGTACTGGTCTTCTGTGTTACTGTACTGGTCTTCTGTGTTACTGTACTGGTCTTCTGTGTTACTGTACTGGTCTTCTGTGTTACTGTACTGGTCTTCTGTGTTACTGTACTGGTCTTCTGTGTTACTGTACTGGTCTTCTGTGTTACTGTACTGGTCTTCTGTGTTACTGTACTGGTCTTCTGTGTTACTGTACTGGTCTTCTGTGTTACTGTACTGGTCTTCTGTGTTACTGTACTGGTCTTCTGTGTTACTGTACTGGTCTTCTGTGTTACTGTACTGGTCTTCTGTGTTACTGTACTGGTCTTCTGTGTTACTGTACTGGTCTTCTGTGTTACTGTACTGGTCTTCTGTGTTACTGTACTGGTCTTCTGTGTTACTGTACTGGTCTTCTGTGTTACTGTACTGGTCTTCTGTGTTACTGTACTGGTCTTCTGTGTTACTGTACTGGTCTTCTGTGTTACTGTACTGGTCTTCTGTGTTACTGTACTGGTCTTCTGTGTTACTGTACTGGTCTTCTGTGTTACTGTACTGGTCTTCTGTGTTACTGTACTGGTCTTCTGTGTTACTGTACTGGTCTTCTGTGTTACTGTACTGGTCTTCTGTGTTACTGTACTGGTCTTCTGTGTTACTGTACTGGTCTTCTGTGTTACTGTACTGGTCTTCTGTGTTACTGTACTGGTCTTCTGTGTTACTGTACTGGTCTTCTGTGTTACTGTACTGGTCTTCTGTGTTACTGTACTGGTCTTCTGTGTTACTGTACTGGTCTTCTGTGTTACTGTACTGGTCTTCTGTGTTACTGTACTGGTCTTCTGTGTTACTGTACTGGTCTTCTGTGTTACTGTACTGGTCTTCTGTGTTACTGTACTGGTCTTCTGTGTTACTGTACTGGTCTTCTGTGTTACTGTACTGGTCTTGTGTTACTGTACTGGTCTTCTGTGTTACTGTACTGGTCTTGTGTTACTGTTCTCTTGTATTATACTGTTCTGTGTTATTGTACTGTTTCACGTTATATATTTGTTTAATGTGTTTTTTGCTGTTTTATGCGTTACTATATTGTATTATATGCCACTATGTGCTATGCTGTTTTATGTTATTATACTGTTTTATATGTCACTATGCTGTTTTATGTGACACTTTACTGCTTTTTGTGTTATTATATTGTTTTGTGTTGCTTTTTTGTTTTTGTGTGTTACTATACTGTTTTATGTGTTACTATAATACCAGCTGACTTGATTCATCTTATACGTAACAAACGAACCGCTACCTAAAGTCTTTTACCAACAGAGTCCTGCTAACACTCTATTTTCAGCAGAAACCTACCAGAGGTCTTCTACCAATAGTCCTCGGGTAACAATCCTTCCAGCAGTGTTCTTCCAATTGCGTTCAGTCTTATACACTTGAATCCTACCAACAGAATCCTAAGGATAGAATCCTGCCAAGAAGTTTTCTATCAGATGTTTACCAAACAGTTTACATACAGTGTTATTAACTCTGGTGTATCAGACAGACTTTATACACATCACAACACAACGATGGTGGTGAAAAACACATTATAACAGAGAGGAACTTTCACCTGTGAAACAAACTTCTTCATTCAATAGTTCCCTTCTACAATTGTGTCTTTTTCAGCACTTACTGACTTTGTGCTATATATCTCTGCAACATAGTGCACCACAACATTCAGTGTGCCATATATCTCTGCAACATAGTGCACCACAACATTCAGTGTGCCATATATCTCTGCAACATAGTGCACCACAACATTCAGTGTGCCATATATCTCTGCAACATAGTGCACCACAACATTCAGTGTGCCATATATCTCTGCAACATAGTGCACCACAACATTCAGTGTGCCATATATCTCTGCAACATAGTGCACCACAACATTCAGTGTGCCATATATCTCTGCAACATAGTGCACCACAACATTCAGTGTGCCATATATCTCTGCAACATAGTGCACCACAACATTCAGTGTGCCATATATCTCTGCAACATAGTGCACCACAACATTCAGTGTGCCATATATCTCTGCAACATAGTGCACCACAACATTCAGTGTGCCATATATCTCTGCAACATAGTGCACCACAACATTCAGTGTGCCATATATCTCTGCAACATAGTGCACCACAACATTCAGTGTGCCATATATCTCTGCAACATAGTGCACCACAACATTCAGTGTGCCATATATCTCTGCAACATAGTGCACCACAACATTCAGTGTGCCATATATCTCTGCAACATAGTGCACCACAACATTCAGTGTGCCATATATCTCTGCAACATAGTGCACCACAACATTCAGTGTGCCATATATCTCTGCAACATAGTGCACCACAACATTCAGTGTGCCATATATCTCTGCAACATAGTGCACCACAACATTCAGTGTGCCATATATCTCTGCAACATAGTGCACCACAACATTCAGTGTGCCATATATCTCTGCAACATAGTGCACCACAACATTCAGTGTGCCATATATCTCTGCAACATAGTGCACCACAACATTCAGTGTGCCATATATCTCTGCAACATAGTGCACCACAACATTCAGTGTGCCATATATCTCTGCAACATAGTGCACCACAACATTCAGTGTGCCATATATCTCTGCAACATAGTGCACCACAACATTCAGTGTGCCATATATCTCTGCAACATAGTGCACCACAACATTCAGTGTGCCATATATCTCTGCAACATAGTGCACCACAACATTCAGTGTGCCATATATCTCTGCAACATAGTGCACCACAACATTCAGTGTGCCATATATCTCTGCAACATTCAGTGTGCCATATACCTCTGCAACATTCAGTGTGCCATATATCTCTGCAACATTCAGTGTGCCATATATCTCTGCAACATAGTGCACCACAACATTCAGTGTGCCATATATCTCTGCAACATAGTGCACCACAACATTCAGTGTGCCATATATCTCTGCAACATTCAGTGTGCCATATATCTCTGCAACATAGTGCACCACAACATTCAGTGTGCCATATATCTCTGCAACATAGTGCACCACAACATTCAGTGTGCCATATATCTCTGCAACATAGTGCACCACAACATTCAGTGTGCCATATATCTCTGCAACATAGTGCACCACAACATTCAGTGTGCCATATATCTCTGCAACATAGTGCACCACAACATTCAGTGTGCCATATATCTCTGCAACATAGTGCACCACAACATTCAGTGTGCCATATATCTCTGCAACATAGTGCACCACAACATTCAGTGTGCCATATATCTCTGCAACATAGTGCACCACAACATTCAGTGTGCCATATATCTCTGCAACATAGTGCACCACAACATTCAGTGTGCCATATATCTCTGCAACATAGTGCACCACAACATTCAGTGTGCCATATATCTCTGCAACATAGTGCACCACAACATTCAGTGTGCCATATATCTCTGCAACATAGTGCACCACAACATTCAGTGTGCCATACATCTCTGCAACATAGTGCACCATATACAACATTCAGTGTGCCATATATCTCTGCAACATAGTGCACCACAACATTCAGTGTGCCATATATCTCTGCAACATAGTGCACCACAACATTCAGTGTGCCATATATCTCTGCAACATAGTGCACCACAACATTCAGTGTGCCATATATCTCTGCAACATAGTGCACCACAACATTCAGTGTGCCATATATCTCTGCAACATAGTGCACCACAACATTCAGTGTGCCATATATCTCTGCAACATAGTGCACCACAACATTCAGTGTGCCATATATCTCTGCAACATAGTGCACCACAACATTCAGTGTGCCATATATCTCTGCAACATAGTGCACCACAACATTCAGTGTGCCATATATCTCTGCAACATAGTGCACCACAACATTCAGTGTGCCATATATCTCTGCAACATAGTGCACCACAACATTCAGTGTGCCATATATCTCTGCAACATAGTGCACCACAACATTCAGTGTGCCATATATCTCTGCAACATAGTGCACCACAACATTCAGTGTGCCATATATCTCTGCAACATAGTGCACCACAACATTCAGTGTGCCATATATCTCTGCAACATAGTGCACCACAACATTCAGTGTGCCATATATCTCTGCAACATAGTGCACCACAACATTCAGTGTGTCATATATCTCTGCAACATAGTGCACCACAACATTCAGTGTGCCATATATCTCTGCAACATAGTGCACCACAACATTCAGTGTGTCATATATCTCTGCAACATAGTGCACCACAACATTCAGTGTGTCATATATCTCTGCAACATAGTGCACCACAACATTCAGTGTGTCATATATCTCTGCAACATAGTGCACCACAACATTCAGTGTGTCATATATCTCTGCAACATAGTGCACCACAACATTCAGTGTGTCATATATCTCTGCAACATAGTGCACCACAACATTCAGTGTGTAATATATGTTAACATTGATACATCACAGTACATAACAACAGTATGGGAGACATTAACACACAGTCGTACGTACTGGCCAGGTTGTGGCGTCGTACTGTGGCGTCGTACTGGCCAGGTTGTGGCGTCGTACTGGCCAGGTTGTGGCGTCGTACTGGCCAGGTTGTGGCGTCGTACTGGCCAGGTTGTGCGTCGTCGTACTGGCCAGGTTGTGGCCAGGTTGTGGCGTCGTACTGGCCAGGTTGTGGCGTCGTACTGGCCAGGTTGTGGCGTCGTACTGGCCAGGTTGTGGCGTCGTACTGGCCAGGTTGTGGCGTCGTACTGGCCAGGTTGTGGCGTCGTACTGGCCAGGTTGTGGCGTCGTACTGGCCAGGTTGTGGCAACCACCACCAAAATTCTTATTGTCAAGAGATGGAATCATCCAAGTTGACAGTTTTTATGTTCATCACCGAAAGTTTTTGTTTTGCATCTGTGGTGGTGAATGTTTTTATGTCATTAATGAATTTATTCTACTTAAACAAAATGTTCATTAAGATAATTTATAAGAATATCTTCTCTGTCTTAAACACAAGTCTCTCATATTTACATCCTTTCCCAAAATATTTCATCCAAATATTGTAACCCTCATTCAATTTTCTTAAGGAATTTGAAATTATATAATTAAGAATTTTCTTAAGTCTCTTACACTGTTGTATATTATTGTTTACTTTATACAATTGTTTAATTTATACATGTTTATGGTGTGGGAGAGTATGTTGGTAGCATGTGTGTAGTTGTAGTTATGTTGGTAGCATAGTGATTATGTTGGTAGCATGGTGTTTGTAGTGATGTTTATGTTGGTAGCATGGTGTTTGTAGTGATGTTTATGTTGGTAGCATGGTGTTTGTAGTGATGTTTATGTTGGTAGCATGGTGTTTGTAGTGATGTTTATGTTGGTAGCATGGTGTTTGTAGTGATGTTTATGTTGGTAGCATGGTGTTTGTAGTGATGTTTATGTTGGTAGCATGGTGTTTGTAGTGATGTTTATGTTGGTAGCATGGTGTTTGTAGTGATGTTTATGTTGGTAGCATGGTGTTTGTAGTGATGTTTATGTTGGTAGCATGGTGTTTGTAGTGATGTTTATGTTGGTAGCATGGTGTTTGTAGTGATGTTTATGTGTAGATCAAAGTGAAAAGTAAACATCAGAAGAAAACTTGTATGAACTACATAATAATTCACAATAAAGAAGAGCACAGTTCTGTGGTACAGCTGTCAGCCTGACTGACTCTGCTGTCAGCCTGGCTGACTCTGCTGTCAGCAGAGTATTAATACATTCGTATTAAGATTGAAGTGTGTGACACAGTTGTAATAAAGTATTGGAATAGCTCATGATTTTGTTCATAATGTTTATAAAAGAGGGAAAGGGGGAAAATTTTAAAGAATGTAATAATTATAATGGAATAATACTGTTGACCAGACCAGGTAAAGTATATGTCAGAATTATGCGCATCACAACTTATCATCAGCCGTCTCTTACCACAACTCACTACCAACCATCCACTACCAAACATGCATTACCAAACATCCACTACCAAACATCCACTACTAACCATCCACTTCCAACCATCCACTACCAACCATCCGCTACTAACCATCCACTACCAACCATCCACTACCAACCATCCACTACCAACCATCCACTACCAACCATCCATGTGAATGTTGGATGAGTGTTCTATTCCAGATCAAAGTGTTCAGTACATGCTCTCTCTCTCTCTCTCTCTCTCTCTCTCTCTCTCTCTCTCTCTCTCTCTCTCTCTATCTCACTGATCACCTTGTTCATTAAATGTTCTAACCCATATCAGTCCGTTCAGTACGTGTTCTTTATCAAATCGACCAAAGATCTGATCTTATACTGATTCCTTTAAATTATATGTTTTAATATACTGACAAACCAGGTTGAGCCCAAAGTATGGAGTGTCGTGTGCGAGAGAACATCCATCTGTTATCAGAAAATTGGTAAAAATCTGCTTCCTTGTTTCATGTAAATTTAATGCCTCCCAAAAACGTAAAATAATCACATGTCAGTTTATAAGAAATCGAAATTGTCATTATTATTATTTGCGACCACTGTCAGCCTCAGAGTTATTTCTGAGTTACCAGACCTTGCCACGTGGAGGCCAGTGGTTCGTCTTTAAGGTCCACCCACCCACTTACTGTGTTTCTGAAGTTTTCCCCAGGTCCATGTATCCAGGAGCCCATCTGTGTCCCCTCAGATATTCTCCCTTCCCCAATTCTCCAAGGTCTGCCTCAGCAACCAGTATCTCCCTTTTTCCCAGGTCCATGTGTCCAGGAGTCAAGCTGTGTCCCCTCAGATAATCTCCTTTCCTCACTTCCCCAGGGTATCCTCGTCTTTCCCAGGTCCATGTGTCCAGAAGCCTATCTGTGTCCCCTCAGATATTCTCCCTTTCCCACTTCTCCAAGGTCTGCCTCAGCAACCAGTATCCCCCTCTTTCCCAGGTCCGTGTGTCCAGGAGTCAATCTGTGTCCCCTCAGATATTCTCCTTTCCTCACTTCCCCAAGGTCTGCCTCAATAACCAGTATCTTCGTCTTTCCCAGGTCCATATATCGAGGAGTCCGTGTCCCCTCAGATATTCTCCCTTCCCCAATTCTTCAAGGTCTGCCTTAGCAACCAGTATTCCCCTTTTTCCCAGGTCCATGTGTCCAGGAGTCCATCTGTGTCCCCTCAGATATTCTCCTTTCCTCACTTCCCTAGGGTATCCTCGCCTTTCCTCAGGTCCATGTGTCCCCTCAGATATTCTCCCTTTCCCACAACTCCAAGGTCTGCCTCAGCAACCAGTATCCCCCTCTTTCCCAGGTCCATGTGTCCAGGAGTCAATCTGTGTCCCCTCAGATATTCTCCTTTCCTCACTTCCCCAAGGTCTGCCTCAATAACCAGTATCCTCGTCTTTCCCAGGTCCATGTATCCAAGAGTCCATCTGTGTCCCCTCAGATATTCTCCTTTCCTCACTTCCCCAGGGTATCCTCGCCTTTCCTCAGGTCCATTTGTCCCCTCAGATATTCTCCCTTCCCCACTTCCCAAGGTCTGCCTCAACAACCAGTATCCTCCTCTTTGCCAGGTCCATGTGTCCAGGAGTCCATCTGTCCGCCTTCAGATATTCTCCTTTTCCCACTTCCCCAGGGTATCCTCGCCTTTCCCAGGTCCATGTGTCCAGGAATCCATCCGTGGGCCCCCGGATGTCTCCCCTTCCTCACTTCCCTTAGGATATCTTCCAGTCTCAGCCTTCCCCAGGTTATGTATCCCGAAGTCAGCTCAGCCATCCCCAGTGATCTAGCCAGATGAGAACGAGGTCTTGTCTAGCTGGTCTACGGTAGAGACTGTCCAGGTGGGTGGAATTACAGGAGGGAACACACAGAAATCTGCATCCTGTAATTATACCCACCAAGACAGTCTAGACCGTAGGTCAGCCAGACGCAGCCAAGCTACCGTCCAGTTCGCCCACCAAGGTCTGGCCACTCAGTGAAAATTTGGGAGTTCTATTTATATTATGCGATTCATCTACATTAAATATAAGTTTCTGTACTTAATCAGCAGGTTAAGTGTGTTTGTGAATGTTTTATTGTGTGTTGATGAGTGTTTGTGTGTTAATGTGTTTGTTCACCTCCACCAGAACTGTAATAAGTGTTGAACTTTTTAGTTTTATTTGGTTATTTGTCACATGTATCTGCGAGACGAGACACAATAGAAATAAGTCACTTTATCTGACTTTTTTGGGGTTATCCTGGGTAATTTACACATGTGTTACTATGTATAATAATTTGTGTAACTGCTTTTACGTGTACCTGTAGCTAAACAAACATACTTACACACGCTCACTTACTTTTACGCTCATTTGCGAATTTCAGAAAATACAGCTTCTTGATTCACCATCATATATACAAATACAGAATTATGCATGTGCGCGCCGACACACATACAAGTGTAAAACACACTCATCGTCTCTTACACTAATATGCATGTAATCACACACACACACACACATACACAGGAGCTAAGACTCGACCCCTGCAACCACAAATAGGTGAGTACACATACACACACACACACACACACACACACACATATAAAATACTGCGTGGAATAGACAAGGTGGACAAAGACAGGATGTTCCAGGGAGGGGACACAGAAACAAGAGGCCACAATTGGAAGTTGAAGACACAAATGAGTCAGAGAGATAGTAGGAAGTATTTCTTCAGTCATAGAGTTGTAAGGCAGTGGAATAGCCTAGAAAATGACGTAGTGGAGGCAGGAACCATACACAGTTTTAAGACGAGGTTTGATAAAGCTCATGGAGCGGGGAGAGAGAGGGCCTAGTAGCAACCGGTGAAGAGGCGGGGCCAGGAGCTAGGACTCGACCCCTGCAACCACAAATAGGTGAGTACAAATAGGTGAGTACACACACACACACACACACACACACACACATACACACACACACACACACACACACACACACACACACACACACACACACACACACACACACACACACACACACACACACACACACACACACACACACACACACATACACATACACACACACACACACACACACACACACACACACACACACACACACACATACACACACACACACACACACACACACACACACACACACACACACACACACACACACACACACACACACACACACACACACACACACACACACACACACACACACACACACACACACACACACACACACACACACACACACACACACACACACACACACACACACACATACACACACACACACACACACACATACACACACACACACACACACACACACACACACACACACACACACACACACACACACACACACATACACACACACACACACACACACACACACACACACACACACACACACACACACATACACACACACACATACACACACACACACACACATACACACACACACACACACATACACACACACACACACACACACACACACACACACACACACACACATACACACACATACACACACACACAAACTATCACATTCGATCCTTTGACAAAAATAATTAAGATGGTGGCTGGTGCACACTGGACAGTACGACTCTGTCTAACATACTATGTTATGTTCTAATGTTTTGTGATGTGTGAATGTCGGTTAAAATGTAAAATTAATACTGTGATGTAATGTATTTAGATGTTTAAATGTTAACATATAATTATTATACCTTGAATGGTGTGGCACACAATGTTATTTCTTCAATCCTAATGTTTATACCATAAGTAATACTTAACGTTAATGTTTAGGTGATGTTTAAGTCATAACTGAACATTATTCTGCTCATACTAATTAAAAGTAGTAAACTTCGATTGATGAATAACTGCTAACTTAATTATTTTTCAGTTTTTAACATTTTCTTAAGAGTTGTAGTGATTCATAATTCAAATAAAATCAAAGAAGTGCTGCAGAAAGTATTAAAAAAACAATACAAAAATATTTCCATATAAATAAAGCATCTGAAGAATGTCAAGAACTGCAGAAGAAAGTTGAGAGAACAACAACTATTATAAATAATTAGACAAAATGTATCATCTGGATTCTTTAATTTGTAGACGTATTGTCAAGCAGTGACTTTATCAACACAATGTTGTCAAGCAGTGACTTTATCAACACAATATTGTCAAGCAGTGACTTTATCAACACAATGTTGTCAAGCAGTGACTTTATCAACACAATATTGTCAAGCAGTGACTTTATCAACACAATATTGTCAAGCAGTGACTTTATCAACACAATATTGTCAAGCAGTGTGGGATTTGAGTGGGACTTTCACATCAGAGCTTATTTCTTGGGTGGCATTGAAAATTGGGCAAATGTTTTGTTAGTGGGATGAATTGTAAAGGACCTGCCTAGTATGGGCCAGCAGGCCTCCTGCAGTGTTCCTCCTTTCTTATGTTCTTATGTTATCAACACAATATTGTCAAGCAGTGACTTTATCAACACAATATTGTCAAGCAGTGACTTTATCAACACAATGTTGTCAAGCAGTGACTTTATCAACACAATATTGTCAAGCAGTGACTTTATCAACACAATATTGTCAAGCAGTGACTTTATCAACACAATATTGTCAAGCAGTGACTTTATCAACACAATACTGTCAAGCAGTGACTTTATCAACACAATATTGTCAAGCAGTGACTTTATCAACACAATATTGTCAAGCA
Organism: Cherax quadricarinatus; assembly: GCF_038502225.1. Taxonomy (NCBI): domain Eukaryota; kingdom Metazoa; phylum Arthropoda; class Malacostraca; order Decapoda; family Parastacidae; genus Cherax; species Cherax quadricarinatus. The sequence continues at coordinate 31,476 of NW_027197414.1, forward strand.
GTGACTTTATCAACACAATATTGTCAAGCAGTGACTTTATCAACACAATATTGTCAAGCAATGACTTTATCAACACAATATTGTCAAGCAGTGACTTTATCAACACAATATTGTCAAGCAGTGACTTTATCAACACAATATTGTCAAGCAGTGACTTTATCAACACAATATTGTCAAGCAGTGACTTTATCAACACAATATTGTCAAGCAGTGACTTTATCAACACAATATTGTCAAGCAGTGACTTTATCAACACAATATTGTCAAGCAGTGACTTTATCAACACAATATTGTCAAGCAGTGACTTTATCAACACAATATTGTCAAGCAGTGACTTTATCAACACAATATTGTCAAGCAGTGACTTTATCAGCACAATATTGTCAAGCAGTGACTTTATCAACACAATATTGTCAAGCAGTGACTTTATCAACACAATATTGTCAAGCAGTGACTTTATCAGCACAATATTGTCAAGCAGTGACTTTATCAACACAATATTGTCAAGCAGTGACTTTATCAACACAATATTGTCAAGCAGTGACTTTATCAACACAATATTGTCAAGCAGTGACTTTATCAACACAATATTGTCAAGCAGTGACTTCATCAACACAATATTGTCAAGCAGTGACTTTATCAACACAATATTGTCAAGCAGTGACTTTATCAATACAATATATTATGTAAAGTGAAGACAGCAAATTAAAGATAGCCAGGTTTTTCACATGTGTCTAATTCTTCATTGTGTCGCTATTGTTTACCATTCATATATAACTATTATAATGTTTAACAACAATTATTACAATAATAGTCAGCAACACAAAACATTACTATCGAATAAGTAATTACATGTAGATAATTATCATAGAAACTGTACGAAATAAAAAGATAAAGACGATTAAGTTTAGCCAGTAAACAAAAGTGTAATAATTCTCAGATAACCATTATTGTAAATGTAACACCTGAGTGACTGTCAGTAAGGTGTTACCAGTTGTGTAACACCTGAGTGACTGTTAGTAAGGTGTTACCAGTTATGTAACACCTGAGTGATTGTCATTAAGGTGTTACCAGTTATGTAACACCTGCGTGCTTATCAGTAAGATGTTACCAGTTATGTAACACCTGAGTGATTGTTAGTATGATGTTACCAGTTATGTAACACCTGAGTGATTGTTAGTATGATGGTACCAGTTATGTAACACCTGAGTGATTGTTAGTATCATGTTACCAGTTATGTAACACCTGAGGGATTGTCAGTAAGGTGTTACCAGTTATGTAACACCTGAGTGATTGTCATTAAGGTGTTACCAGTTATGTAACACCTGAGTGCTTATCAGTAAGATGTTACCAGTTATGTAACACCTGAGTGCTTGTCAATAAGGTGTTACCAGTTATGTAACACCTGAGTGATTGTCAGTAAGGTGTTACCAGTTGTGTAACACCTGAGTGACTGTCAGTAAGGTGTTACCAGTTGTGTAACACCTGAGTGACTGTCAGTAAGGTGTTGCCAGTTATGTAACACCTGAGTGATTGTCAGTAAGGTGTTACCAGTTATGTAACACCTGAGTGATTGTCAGTAAGGTGTTACCAGTTGTGTAACACCTGAGTGATTGTCAGTAAGGTGTTACCAGTTATGTAACACCTGAGTGATTGTCAGTAAGGTGTTACCAGTTATGTAACACCTGAGTGATTGTCAGTAAGGTGTTACCCGTTGTGTAACACCTGAGTGACTGTCAGTAAGGTGTTACCAGTTGTGTAACACCTCAGTGACTGTCAGTAAGGTGTTGCCAGTTATGTAACACCTGAGTGATTGTCAGTAAGGTGTTATCAGTTGTGTAACACCTCAGTGACTGTCAGTAAGGTGTTGCCAGTTATGTAACACCTGAGTGATTGTCAGTAAGGTGTTACCAGTTATGTAACACCTGAGTGATTGTTAGTAAGGTGTTACTAGTTATGTAACACCTGAGTTATTGTCAGTAAGGTGTTACCAGTTGTGTAACACCTGAGTGATTGTCAGTAAGGTGTTACCAGTTGTGTAACACTTCAGTGACTGTCAGTAAGGTGTCACCAGTTATGTAACACCTGAGTGATTGTCAGTAAGGTGTTACCAGTTATGTAACACCTGAGTGATTGTCAGTAAGGTGTTGCCAGTTATGTAACACCTGAGTGATTGTCAGTAAGGTGTTACCAGTTATGTAACACCTGAGTGATTGTCAGTAAGGTGTTACCAGTTGTGTAACACTTCAGTGACTGTCAGTAAGGTGTCACCAGTTATGTAACACCTGAGTGATTGTCAGTAAGGTGTTACCAGTTGTGTAACACTTCAGTGACTGTCAGTAAGGTGTCACCAGTTACGTAACACCTCAGTGACTGTCGGTAAGGTGTCACCAGTTACGTAACACCTCAGTGACTGTCAGTAAGGTGTTGCCAGTTATGTAACACCTGAGTGATTGTCAGTAAGGTGTTACGAGTTGTGTAACACCTCAGTGACTGTCAGTAAGGTGTTGCCAGTTATGTAACACCTGAGTGATTGTCAGTAAGGTGTTACCAGTTATGTAACACCTGAGTGATTGTCAGTAAGGTGTTACCAGTTGTGTAACACCTCAGTGACTGTCAGTAAGGTGTTGCCAGTTATGTAACACTTGAGTGATTGTCAGTAAGGTGTTACCAGTTATGTAACACCTGAGTGATTGTCAGTAAGGTGTTGCCAGTTATGTACCACCTGAGTGATTGTCAGTAAGGTGTTACCAGTTATGTAACACCTGAGTGATTGTCAGTAAGGTGTTACCAGTTGTGTAACACGTGAGTGATTGTCAGTAAGGTGTTGCCAGTTATGTAACACCTGAGTGATTGTCAGTAAGGTGTTACCAGTTATGTAACACCTGAGTGATTGTCAGTAAGGTGTTACCAGTTATTTATCACCTCAGTGACTGCCGGTAAGGTGTTACCAGTTATGTAACACCTGAATGACTGTCATTAAGGTGTTAACAGTTATGTAACACCTGAGTGATTGCCAGTAAGGTGTTACCAGTTATGTAACACCTGAGTGACTGTCAGTAAGGTGTTACCAGTTATGTAACACTTCAGTGATTGTCAGTAAGGTGTTACCAGTTATGTAACACCTGTGTGATTGTCAGTAAGTTGTTACCAGTTAAGTAACACCTGAGTGACTGTCAGTAAGGTGTTATCAGTTATGTAACACTTGAGCAATTGTCAGTAAGGTGTTACCAGTTATGTAACATCTGATTGTCAGTAAGGTGTTACCAGTTATGTAACACTTGAACAAATGTCAGTAAGGTGTTACCAGTTATGTAACACCTGAGTGATTGTCAGTAAGGTGTTACCAGTTATGTAACACCTGAGTGATTGTCAGTAAGGTGTTACCAGTTATGTAACACCTGAGTGATTGTTAGTAAGGTGTTGCCAGTTATGTAACATCTGATTGTCAGTAAGGTGTTACCAGTTATGTAACATCTGATTGTCAGTAAGGTGTTACCGGTTATGTAACACCTGAGCGATTGTCAGTAAGGTGCCAACAGATGTGTAACCCCTCAGTGATTGTCAGTAAGGTGTTACCAGTTATGTAACACCTGAGTGATTGGCAGTAATACCAGTTGTGTAACACCTGAGTGGTTATCAGTAAGGTGTTACCAGTTATGTAACACCTCAGTGACTGTTGATAAGATGTTACCAGTTATGTAACACCTCAGTGACTGTCGGTAAGGTGTTACTGGTTGTGTAACACCTCATTGACCGTCAGTAAGGTGTCACCAGTTACGTAACACCTCAGTGACTGTCGGTAAGCTTAGTGTTACCAGTTATGCAACAACTGAGTGACTGTCAGTAAGGTGTTACCAGTTATGTAACACCTCAATGACTGTCGGTAAGGTGTTACCGGTTATGTAACACCTGAGTGACTGTCAGTAAGGTGTTACCAGTTATGTAACACCTCAGTAACTGTCAGTAAGCTGTTACCAGTTATGTAACACCTCAGTAACTGTCAGTAAGGTGTTACCAGTTATGTAACACCTCAGTAACTGTCAGTAAGGTGTTACCAGTTATGTAACACCTCAGTAACTGTCAGTAAGGTGTTACCAGTTATGTAACACTTCTGTAACTGTCAGTAAGGTGTTACCAGTTATGTAACACCTCAGTGACTGTCAGTAAGGTGTTACCAGTTATGTAACACCTCTGTAACTGTCAGTAAGGTGTTACCAGTTATGTAACACCTCAGTGACTGTCAGTAAGGTGTTACCAGTTATGACAGTTTCCTCTACAAAACAATTAACTAAACATAATGAATGTGAGTGCAAAATTTGGAGGATATTTATATAGAAATTGTTGGGAAACAGTGTGAGTCCTGGTGGATATTACCAGGCAGACTGATAACATTAGTAGTAGTAACAAAAAAAAATGCACAATACCGTGACTGGAACGATACACAAGAAACCCTCACATAGAAGAGAGGAGCTTACGACGACGTTTCGGTCCGACTTGGACCATTTACAAAGTCACACTAACCAGAAGGGGAGCAGGGCGGGTATATATAGGCAGGAAGAGGTAGTGGTGGTGGTAGTAGTAGTAGTAGTAGTAGTAGTAGTAGTAGTAGTAGTAGTAGTAGTGGTAGAAGTAGTAGTAGTAGTAGTGGTAGTAGTAGTAGTAGTAGTAGTAGTAGTAGTAGTGGTAGAAGTAGTAGTAGTAGTGGTAGTAGTAGTAGTAGTAGTAGTAGTAGTAGTGGTAGAAGTAGTAGTAGTAGTGGTAGTAGTAGTAGTAGTAGTAGTAGTAGTAGTAGTAGTAGTGGTAGAAGTAGTAGTAGTAGTGGTAGTAGTAGTAGTAGTAGTAGTAGTAGTAGTAGTAGTAGTAGTGGTAGAAGTAGTAGTAGTAGTGGTAGCAGTAGTAGTAGTAGTAGTAGTAGTAGTAGTAGTAGTAGTAGTGGTAGAAGTAGTAGTAGTAGTAGTGGGGAATCAAGGAGGAGGAGTCAGTCAAATACAAAGAAAGGGGAGCACTGCGAGGGAGCTAGGTGCCCACAAGGGAGCTAGGTGCCCACAAGGGAGCTAGGTGCCCACAAGGGAGCTAGGTGCCCACAAGGGAGCTAGGTGCCCACAAGGGAGCTAGGTGCCCACAAGGGAGCTAGGTGCCCACAAGGGAGCTAGGTGCCCACAAGGGAGCTAGGTGCCCACAAGGGAGCTAGGTGCCCACAAGGGAGCTAGGTGCCCACAAGGGAGCTAGGTGCCCACAAGGGAGCTAGGTGCCCACAAGGGAGCTAGGTGCCCACAAGGGAGCTAGGTGCCCACAAGGGAGCTAGGTGCCCACACAGGGAGAGCAAGTGCACAGAGGTGGGGGGAAGGGGAAGTGATGAAATAAATAAATAATGAAGGAACAGAAACACGCGACAGAAGAAAGACAAAAAAAAAAAAGGAAAGAGGAAAGGGGAAGAGGGAGGAGAAGGAAAAAAATAAGGAATCAGGTTATGTCACGGGCGTTCTGAAGTTTTTAGCATTTTACTATGTAGTGGGAGAGGAAGGCATCTACATCTGTAGATGTCTTCACCATCAGGACTGGTGCGTCGGTGGCTGCCTACCCAAGGGCAGGAAGCCTCCCTCTGCACTCCTGTTGCTGTCTGAAGTCTGCACGCCTCAGCCTGTACGTGTGGTCTGCACGCCATACAGCCAGTGTTGCCTCTCCTCGCCGTTCAGGGCATACAGTGCTCCATCAAGCTACAGCTCACCTCCTCAGTGTCCTGCGCCTCCAGCGACGGACTCCATGAGAAAACTTTAACATAAGAACATAACATAAGAACATAACTTTAAAGTTATAACCAGGCATGCACGTGTGTCTACTTCACACGTACTTACCTAGTCAATTATTCTCACAGATTTGGCTGCCACATCTAATTTAAGATGCCTTCAATGCCTTCCACTTCCTTCCCCCTTACCATTCCTCCTCTACCGCCAACACCTGCCTCTACTCTGTCTACTCCTGCCTCTAAGGCCTACCCTGCCTCTACCTCTTCCAAACCTAATTCTTTCTCGCTTAACCTCAAATACTCTAAATCTGATCATGCCACTATCTGTCCTGGAAATTTATTGTATCAGATCACTGGCGCACCTCAGCTGAAAGTCTTTAAAACCAACTCAGGCTTCAAACTCCTTCTTGACAGACATTCCTATGAAACGTACACCTCAACCGAGACCAGACAAAAACTTCTCAACGCAGGCTTCACTATTATTTGGACTCCTGAGCACCGCGCCAAATGCACAGTGATCGCAAAACAAGTAGACTATTCTCTCCTGACTGCCTATGACACAGACAAAGAAGACTTAATCAAAGACATTAGTACTAAGAACAAAGTCTCTGTTGACGATATTTACAGACCTGAGAACTCTACCATCCTCAAAATCCGCTGTTCAAATCCTTCTGACGCCTCTACACTCTTTAATCAAGGAATCCTTGCCAAGACCATCCGCATTCCTCCAAACACTCTCTTCACTCCAAACTTTCACCCCATCACACAATGTCTGAAATGCTACAAATTCGGCCACGACAAAATCTCATGCACTTCCACACAAATCTGCTCCAAATGTTCAGCAACTGGCCACTTCTGGAACACTTGCAACCTCGACCTTAAATGTTCTAACTGCGGCGAGTCACACACTGCAGTAGCAAATTCCTGCCCTTCTAGAAAAGACATTCTCTCCACCCTCAGAGCCAGCCAACCTCCCTCCCTCCCCAACCCCTTCCCTGCACCTCCTTCCCCTACCATACCTTCCTCTTCTTCCCCCAATGCCTGGGCTACTCCATGCACTTGGTCTACCTCTCCTACTCTACACACCTCAAACACCAACACACAGACTACAAGCACTTCTTCTACACCTACACCCACACTAGACTACAAAACTAACTGCCAACTCGCCACTGCTGCCCACTCTGCGATGGTAGTCTCTCAAGCTTACCAATCAGACTACTCACATGTCCTTAACCTAATCTTGTCTGCAAACAATCTTCCTTCTTTAATTATCCCTCCTTCCTGCTTCTCTTCTAAGCCCCCTACAACCTCTACCTCCTCCCTCTCTCCCATCCCCCCACTTCCTACACCCACCAGCTCTCCTCCCCTACCCGTCGGCACTACTTCTACCCCTCCCACCGACAACCCTACTGCTGCTGCTGGAATCACCCCTCCCCCCTCCTTCTTACTCACTTTCTCATCCCCAACCAAAGCTTCCACTTCCTCATCCCTTACCATAGCTTCCTCTTCCTCATCCCCTACCAAAGCTTCCACTTCCTCTGCATCTACCTTCGCCCACTCCTCCACCACAACCAAAACTTCATCCAGGTCCAACTCCACTTCCTCCAGACAAAATCCACTCAAACCTAAATCTGCCCCAACTTCCGACAGACAGACCAAAGAACATAAAAACAGATCCATCTCTTCCTTCCCCTCCAGGAAACGGGTCCGTAACACATACAAACACACTTCCACCGATGGCACCACTATTATGGGCTTTAATCCAAACTCCTCCCCCGACATTAACTTTGCTTTGACGAAACCATTAAATCATGTTTAAAGTGATTCAGTTTAACGTACGTTCTTACTATACAATTAGACACGTACTGGCCGAGCTCCTTGAAGCAGGGAGGCCAGATATTGTTTTGCTAAACAGTACCTGCCTCAAAGCCCCTCAACGAAATCCGCCATTATGGCTGGCTGGGAGGTTGCTCTCTTCTAGCTGGCTAGGAGGTTCCTCTATTCTGGCTGGTTGGGAGGTTCCTCTCTTCTGGCTGGCTGGGAGGTTCCTCTCTTCTGGCTGGCTAGGAGGTTCCTCTCTTCTGGCTTGCTGGGAGGTTTCTCTCTTCTGGCTTGCTGGGAGGTTTCTCTCTTCTGGCTGGCTGGGAAGTTCCTCTCTTCTGGCTGGCTGGGAGGTTCCTCTCTTCTGGCTGGCTGGGAGGTTCCTCTCTTCTGGCTGGCTGGGAGGTTCCTCTCTTCTGGCTGGCTGGGAGGTTCCTCTCTTCTGGCTGGCTGGGAGGTTCCTCTCTTCTGGCTGGCTGGGAGGTTCCTCTCTTCTGGCTGGCTGGGAGGTTCCTCTCTTCTGGCTGGCTGGGAGGTTCCTCTCTTCTGGCTGGCTGGGAGGTTCCTCTCTTCTGGCTGGCTGGGAGGTTCCTCTCTTCTGGCTGGCTGGGAGGTTCCTCTCTTCTGGCTGGCTGGGAGGTTCCTCTCTTCTGGCTGGCTGGGAGGTTCCTCTCTTCTGGCTGGCTGGGAGGTTCCTCTCTTCTGGCTGGCTGGGAGGTTCCTCTCTTCTGGCTGGCTGGGAGGTTCCTCTCTTCTGGCTGGCTGGGAGGTTCCTCTCTTCTGGCTGGCTGGGAGGTTCCTCTCTTCTGGCTGGCTGGGAGGTTCCTCTCTTCTGGCTGGCTGGGAGGTTCCTCTCTTCTGGCTGGCTGGGAGGTTCCTCTCTTCTGGCTGGCTGGGAGGTTCCTCTCTTCTGGCTGGCTGGGAGGTTCCTCTCTTCTGGCTGGCTGGGAGGTTCCTCTCTTCTGGCTGGCTGGGAGGTTCCTCTCTTCTGGCTGGCTGGGAGGTTCCTCTCTTCTGGCTGGCTGGGAGGTTCCTCTCTTCTGGCTGGCTGGGAGGTTCCTCTCTTCTGGCTGGCTGGGAGGTTCCTCTCTTCTGGCTGGCTGGGAGATTCCTCTCTTCTGGCTTGCTGGGAGGTTTCTCTCTTCTGGCTTGCTGGGAGGTTTCTCTCTTCTGGCTGGCTGGGAAGTTCCTCTCTTCTGGCTGGCTGGGAGATTCCTCTCTTCTGGCTGGCTGGGAGGTTCCTCTCTTCTGGCTGGCTGGGAGGTTCCACTCTTCTGGCTTGCTGGGAGGTTTCTCTCTTCTGTCTTGCTGGGACGTTTCTCTCTTCTGGCTGGCTGGGAAGTTCCTCTCTTCTGGCTGGCTGGGAGGTTCCTCTCTTCTGGCTGGCTGGGAGGTTCCTCTCTTCTGGCTGGCTGGGAGGTTCCTCTCTTCTGGCTGGCTGGGAGGTTCCTCTCTTCTGGCTGGCTGGGAGGTTCCTCTCTTCTGGCTGGCTGGGAGGTTCCTCTCTTCTGGCTGGCTGGGAGGTTCCTCTCTTCTGGCTGGCTGGGAGGTTCCTCTCTTCTGGCTGGCTGGGAGGTTCCTCTCTTCTGGCTGGCTGGGAGGTTCCTCTCTTCTGGCTGGCTGGGAGGTTCCTCTCTTCTGGCTGGCTGGGAGGTTCCTCTCTTCTGGCTGGCTGGGAGGTTCCTCTCTTCTGGCTGGCTGGGAGGTTCCTCTCTTCTGGCTGGCTGGGAGGTTCCTCTCTTCTGGCTGGCTGGGAGGTTCCTCTCTTCTGGCTGGCTGGGAGGTTCCTCTCTTCTGGCTGGCTGGGAGGTTCCTCTCTTCTGGCTGGCTGGGAGGTTCCTCTCTTCTGGCTGGCTGGGAGGTTCCTCTCTTCTGGCTGGCTGGGAGGTTCCTCTCTTCTGGCTGGCTGGGAGGTTCCTCTCTTCTGGCTGGCTGGGAGGTTCCTCTCTTCTGGCTGGCTGGGAGGTTCCTCTCTTCTGGCTGGCTGGGAGGTTTCTCTCTTCTGGCTGGCTGGGAGGTTCCTCTCTTCTGGCTGGCTGGGAGGTTCCTCTCTTCTGGCTGGCTGGGAGGTTCCTCTCTTCTGGCTGGCTGGGAGGTTCCTCTCTTCTGGCTGGCTGGGAGGTTCCTCTCTTCTGGCTGGCTGGGAGGTTCCTCTCTTCTGGCTGGCTGGGAGGTTCCTCTCTTCTGGCTGGCTGGGAGGTTCCTCTCTTCTGGCTGGCTGGGAGGTTCCTCTCTTCTGGCTGGCTGGGAGGTTCCTCTCTTCTGGCTGGCTGGGAGGTTCCTCTCTTCTGGCTGGCTGGGAGGTTCCTCTCTTCTGGCTGGCTGGGAGGTTCCTCTCTTCTGGCTGGCTGGGAGGTTCCTCTCTTCTGGCTGGCTGGGAGGTTCCTCTCTTCTGGCTGGCTGGGAGGTTCTTCTCTTCTGGCTGGCTGGGAGGTTCCTCTCTTCTGGCTGGCTGGGAGGTTCCTCTCTTCTGGCTGGCTGAGAGGTTCCTCTCTTCTGGCTGGCTGGGAGGTTCTTCTCTTCTGGCTGGCTGGGAGGTTCCTCTCTTCTGGCTGGCTGGGAGGTTCCTCTCTTCTGGCTGGCTGGGAGGTTCCTCTCTTCTGGCTGGCTGGGAGGTTCCTCTCTTCTGGCTGGCTGGGAGGTTCCTCTCTTCTGGCTGGCTGGGAGGTTCCTCTCTTCTGGCTGGCTGGGAGGTTCCTCTCTTCTGGCTGGCTGGGAGGTTCCTCTCTTCTGGCTGGCTGGGAGGTTCCTCTCTTCTGGCTGGCTGGGAGGTTCCTCTCTTCTGGCTGGCTGGGAGGTTCCTCTCTTCTGGCTGCCTGGGAGGTTCCTCTCTTCTGGCTGCCTGGGAGGTTCCTCTCTTCTGGCTGCCTGGGAGGTTCCTCTCTTCTGGCTGCCTGGGAGGTTCCTCTCTTCTGGCTGGCAGGGAGGTTCCTCTCTTCTGGCTGGCCGGGAGGTTCCTCTCTTCTGGCTGGCCGGGAGGTTCCTCTCTTCTGGCTGGCCGGGAGGTTCCTCTCTTCTGGCTGGCCGGGAGGTTCCTCTCTTCTGGCTGGCCGGGAGGTTCCTCTCTTCTGGTTGGCTGGGAGGTTCCTCTCTTCTGGCTGGCTGGGAGGTTCCTCTCTTCTGGAAGGCTGGGAGGTTCCTCTCTTCTTGGTGGCTGGGAGGTTCCTCTCTTCTGGTTGGCTGGGAGGTTCCTCTCTTCTGGCTGGCTGGGAGGTTCCTCTCTTCTGGCTGGCTGGGAGGTTCCTCTCTTCTGGCTGGCTGGGAGGTTCCTCTCTTCTGGCTGGCTGGGAGGTTCCTCTCTTCTGGCTGGCTGGGAGGTTCCTCTCTTCTGGCTGGCTGGGAGGTTCCTCTCTTCTGGCTGGCTGGGAGGTTCCTCTCTTCTGGCTGGCTGGGAGGTTCCTCTCTTCTGGCTGGCTGGGAGGTTCCTCTCTTCTGGCTGGCTGGGAGGTTCCTCTCTTCTGGCTGGCTGGGAGGTTCCTCTCTTCTGGCTGGCTGGGAGGTTCCTCTCTTCTGGCTGGCTGGGAGGTTCCTCTCTTCTGGCTGGCTGGGAGGTTCCTCTCTTCTGGCTGGCTGGGAGGTTCCTCTCTTCTAGCTGGACCACCTTTACAGGGATACAATGATCACATGTAATAACATGTGATATTATAACACTTGTGTTGTAATATATATGGGCAGTGCTTTATGGAGTTGCTCACAAAACACACTCACACTCAACACTGTTTTAATATGTTCTTCACTCACACACTCATCACTCATTAACACTGTTATAATGTGTTCTTCACTAAGATACACACTCAGTACCTCTGTTCACACCATGTAATTATAGTTTCTTACTGAATTCCTGTGCCAGATTCATTATTTACTTATCTCTTAACAAAACAAATAAGGTACATATAAACGTTATTTGCATCATTGAAATTCTTATACATCGTGAAGTAACTTTCGTCCACTATCATAAAGTTATGCTTAATAACACTAGAAATACAGAGATAACACTGTTATGCATAGTATCACAATAAATACATACACCGAACTGTTATACATGTTAACACAAAAGATACAAAGGCGACGATATTATATATAGAAACATGCATAAAATTAATTTTAACAAGTTACATACTACGACATATAAATAGATGGATAAAATTTAAAATAATTGGCCTCACCATGGTGGTGTAACCGGACGAGAAGTTCTTCTCTTCTGGCTGGACTACGGTACGAGTCTACCCGGGTGGATGTATTTACACAGCACAGATTTCTGTGTGTCCCTCTCTGTAATTACATCTGTCTGTATATAATGATATTCAAACATTTGTTCTAATATCATATATGGGTAATGCTCCATGGGGAGGCTACATTTGAAGAGTTAAGTTCCTCTTTGAGGAAATGCTGTGTTTGGGGTTCACAGCTCTCAACGTCCCCCTCAAATGTACTATAATAGTTCCTGTTTTTTCTTCTGATACGAAGCTGTTTTGTTAGCCGAGTGAGTGTGTGAGTGCACAGCATATTATTGCACATAGTTATAAAGTGTTGAGTGGGTGTGGGAGTGTTGAACACATTAATACACATTTAAAGAGTGGTGAGTGTGTTTGAGAGTGCAGAGTTCATAATTACACATCGTCAAAGAGTGGTGAGTGTGTTTGAGAGTGCAGGGTACATTATTACACATTGTTAAAGAATACTGAGTGGGTGTGGGAGTGTAGACTACATTAGTACGTTTTGCCACAGAGTGCAGTGACTGACCAAGTCACTGGACAAAGATCAACATACAACGAGACGTTGTTCCATGAATAGACTCTCCGGTAAATAATGTCTTTTCCTCACCTATTTAAATGACACAAAGCATCACCTATTTTTTTTAAATTAATACTTAAATATGACAGGGAAACCCGACTATGTCGACGAAATATAGAGAAACATCTGCAACACTTGAGTATCTTTAATGAGGAAACGTTTCGTAAAACACAGTGGCTTCATCAGTCCATACAAAGGAGAATGGTGAATAACAGGAGGAGTTTGAGTAGATGTAATCAGTCCATCAATCTTGAAAAGAATACAGGATATGTGCGAAGAAGTAGCTTATATACTGTAGGCAGGAGAGGTGCAGCAGTCGTAGGTGATATCACTGATTACCTCAAACTACTCCTATTCTTCGCCATTCTCCTTTGTATGGACTGATGAAGCCACTATGTGGCGAAACGTTTCCTTATTATAGATACCCAAGTGTTGCACATGTGTCTAATTTATCAACTTGTAGGTTATCTGAACCATTCATGTACATGATTGGGAAAGCCGTCAAGGGCGACGAAATATGATGTTGAAACCCGTCCAGGGTGACGAAATATGACAGGGAAACCCGTCCTAAGCGATGATATATGACAGAGAAACCGGGCTATGCCGTCGAAGTATGACAGTGAAACCCGTCACGTGAGACGAAATATGTCAGGGAAACCCGTCAACGGGCACAAAATATGACAGGGAAACTCGTCCACGGCTACGAAATATGATAGGGAAACTCGTCTAGGGCGACGAAATATGACAGGGAAACCCGTCAACGGCGACAAAATATGACAGGGAAACCCGTCCATGGCGACAATATACGATAGATAAACCCGTGCAAGGCGACGAAATATGACAGAGAAAACCGTCCAGGGAGGCGAAATGTGACAGGGAAACTCATACAGGGTGACGAAATATATCAGGGAAACCCGTACAGAGCGACAAAATATGAGAGGAAAACCCGTCCTGGACGACGAAATATGACAGCGAAATCCGTCCAGAGCGACGAAATATGAGAGAGAAACCTTTTCAGCGCGACGAAATATGAGAGGGAAACGTGTCCAGGGAGACAATATATGATAGGAAAACCCGTCGAGGGAGACGAAATGTGACAGGTAAACCCGTCCTGGGCGACGAAATATGGCACGGAAACCCTTCCAGAGCGACGAAATATGACGGTTAAACACAACTAGGGACAGAAAATATGTGAGGGAAACCCGTACAAGGAGTCGAAATATAACAGGGAAACCCGTGTAGGGCGACGAAATGTGAGAGGAAAACCCATACAGAGCGACTGAGTATGACACTGAAATCCGTTCAGCGCGAAGAAATATGTCAGGGGAAACCTGTAGAGGGCGACGAAATATATCCAGAAGACAGAATATTATATGGAAATCATTCCAGAGCCATGTAATATGAGAGGGAAACCAACCCAGGGAGACGAAATATAAGAGGGAAACCTTTCCAGGGTAACGAAATATGACAGGGAAACCCGACAAGGGCGACGAAATATAACAGGAAACTCACCCAGGGCGACGAAATATGACAGGGAAAACCATCCAAGGTAACGGAATATGGCAGGGACACTCACCCAGGGCGACGATATATGACAAGAAAACCCGTATAGGGTGATGGAATATTAAGCCGCAATCCGTTCAAAGACAAGAAATATAACAAGGGAAACCCGTCCAGGGCGACGAAATATGAGAGAGAAACCCGTCCAGGGCGACGAAATATGAGAGAGAAACCCGCCCAGGGCGACGAAATATGACAGAAATAGGTCCACGGCTGCGAAATATGACAGGAAAATCCGTCTATGGCGACGTTATATGATAGGAAAACCCGTCAAGGAGACAAAGGAAAACCCGTCAAGGAGACAAAATATAACAGAGAAACTAATCCATGGCCATGCAATATGACAGTGAAACTAGTCAATGGCGATGGAATAGGACAGGGAAAGCCATCCATGGCGACTGAATATGACAGATAAACCCATCCATGGCGACGATATTTCACAGGGAACCTGTCCAGTGTGATGAAATATGACAGGCAAACCTGTCAAGCCCGATGAAATATGGCAGCGAAATCCGTCCAGGAAGACGAAATATATAATGGTGTAAAGGGAGACGGAATAAGACGAAATAAGAAAAGGAAACAAGTCGAGGGAGATGAAATATCACAGGTAAACCCGTCCAGGACTATGAAAAATGACAGGGATACCCGTTCAGGGCGACGAAATTTGACATGTAAACCAGTCCAGGACGACGAAATGTGACAGGGAAACCCGTCCAGAGTGACGAAATATGACATGGGAACCCGAACTGGGAGATGAAATATGACAGAAATTCATCCAGGGCGACGAAATATGAGAGGGTGAAACGTCAAGGGAGAAAAAATGACAGAAATCCGTCAATTGCTTAAAAATATGACAGTGAAATCCGTCCAGGGCAACGAAATATAACAGAGAAACCCATTCAGGGCTACGAAATATCACAATGAAACCCATCGAGGGAGATGAAATATCACAGGTAAACCCGTCCAGGACGATGAAAAATGACAGGGATACCCGTCCAGGGTGATGGAATGTGAAGCTGAAATACGTCCATAACGAAGAAATATGACAGAGAAACCCGTCTTGGGCAACGAAATTTGAGAGTGAAACCTGTCCATGTCGACGAAATATGACAGGGAAACTTGTCTAGGGCGATGAAATATGAGAGGGAAACCCATCAGGGGCGACGAAATAAGACAGGAAAAATCATCCATGGCGATAAAATATGACAGCGAAAGCAGTCAAGGGCGATGGAATAGATAGGGAAAGCCATCCAGGGCGACTGAATATGACAGAGATACCCGTCAATGGCGACGGTATTTGACAGGGAACCTGTCTAATGTGATGTAACTAATCAATTCCATGGATAACCTCATCCTTCATAAACCATCCGCTGACAAGTCAACTCACAAATATCTGAAAACATTTACTTCTTCAAATACTCTCTCTCTCCAATGTGATATCCAATTTTTCTTTACCTAAATCACCTTATTCTTATCTATGTTCACTTTCAACTTTCTACCTTTGCATACCCTCCACTAACCTTTGCAATTTTTCTTTAGAATCTCCCATAAGCACAGTATCATCAGCTATAAGTAACTATGTGAACTCCAATTTTGTATTTGATTCCCCATAATTTAATCCCACCCCTCTCTCCAACACCCTACCTTTTACTTCTTTTACAACTCAATCTATAAATATATTAAACAACCATGGTGACATTACACATCCCTGTCCAAGACCTACTTTTACCGGGAAGTAATCTCCCTCTCTTCTACACACCCTAACCTGAGCCTCACTATCCTCATATAAACTCTTTTCAGTATTTAGTAACTTACTACCTATTTCATATATTTGCAACATCTGCCACATCGCTCCCCTATCCACTATCACATGTTTTCTCTAAATCCATAAATGCAATGAAAACTTCCCTACTTTTATCTAAATATTGTTCACATATATGCTTCACCCTGCCTTGGTGGGAATCGGCCGATATGTTATATATATATATATATATATATATATATATATATATATATATATATATATATATATATATATATATATATATATATATATATATATATATATTTATATATAGGGAGGTACCACCTCTAGAACTGTCATAGGGACCCTCATCCTCAGAGAAAAGAATAAACTTGCTTCAGGGAAAACTCAAGGTTCTCCCTGAAGCTGTTTGAGAATTTTCTCCTACCACCCCCTATATTTCAAGTATGTTTTATTTAAAGACAAAATACATTGGCCAAACATTCACAACAGAAAGTAAAACATAGGTATATATATATATATATATATATATATATATATATATATATATATATATATATATATATATATATATATATATATATATATATATATATATA
The DNA here is from genome assembly GCF_038502225.1 of Cherax quadricarinatus. Taxonomy (NCBI): domain Eukaryota; kingdom Metazoa; phylum Arthropoda; class Malacostraca; order Decapoda; family Parastacidae; genus Cherax; species Cherax quadricarinatus. The sequence goes on from NW_027197414.1 coordinate 47,764, forward strand.
TATATATACTGCAACATTAACACCCCTCCTTCAGAGTGGGATGAGAATGAAATTAGCTTAGAAGCTCCCACACCTCTGTATGCCCTCGGATGGCGGCCCAACTGCTAGCATTGCTGGCTGCGCCATTCTTGTAGGGTTGGGTTGTCCTGTGGTTTAAAGCGTCATGTGGTTCTCGCTTACCATGAGGCAGGCCAGTACTACATGGGTTCGAATCCTTGGCTAGCGCAGTGTTGTTATTGATCAATACCACTCGTTCGTTGTTACAATAATATATATATATATATATATATATATATATATATATATATATATATATATATATATATATATATATATATATATAATATGTCGTGCCGAATATGTAAAATGGTCAATTAGCAAGAACTCTTTTAAAATTAAATCATTTTGTAAAATTCTCTTATACATTTAAAGATATATTTTTTCATTAATGTTAATTTAAAAATTTTTAATTTTGCACCAAAAGAATCTTAGAAAACTTACCTAACCTTATTATAACAAGAACAATTTATTTTAGCCTAACCCAACTAAATATATTTTACATTTGTTTACAGTAATTTAATACTAAACAAACACAGTGAAATATATTTTTTTCGTTAGGTTCAGAATGATTTTGGCGAAATTATTGCATACACAAATTTTCACTTGTCCTATTTGGCAAGATGAACGTTGCTATTTAAGCCAAGATCGCAAATTCTGCCTATTCGGCACGACACACACACACACATACACACATATATATATATATATATATATATATATATATATATATATATATATATATATATATATATATATATATATATATATATATATATATATATATATATATATATATGTATATTATATATATAAACGGTCAAGTTTATTACCTTCCATGCACCATACCCACCCAGTATGTCATACTCTACTCCTACAGTTTAGTCTAGGCAGAAGGATGCCAACCAGGAGGAAGCGAGCAGCCAGGGAAATGGCACGGCTGTCAATACTAGGAGAAGCAAGTGTCGGCCGTGCTTACAGCTTCGTTGTCTCTAATGGTTTCCTCCGCAAACACGGTAGTTGCCCTGGTTCAGGATGTCCTCCTGAGGAAAGTGATGATTCAGATCCACCTCAGGCACCTGAACCCACTCAAACAGACCTCATCTCATCAGACGATATCTTGGAAGCAATTAAAGCAACAGGTACCAGACACTCACAAATATTCCCAAAGCAGCCCGTTCACACGCAGCTGGGAAACTTGCAGACCTCTTAACAAAAGTAAACGATGGTTTCACTATCCTAAATGCTCCACCAACCATCAAGGCATGGCACAACTTGCTACTTTTTGGCAATGTCTGCTTAGTTGTGCCGGAAAGAAGGGGAAAGAGGCTAGCCTCAATGATCATTAAATCTCTAAGAGACTTTTCTAGAATTGATAACCTCACTCGCCTTCCCCTTCAATACAAAAACGAGAGAGGCAGAACTCCCACTGACTTTACTGACAGTGAAAAAGTCAGAGTCCAGGTGAACAGGAAAATTGAAGAGGGCAACACAGTGGGGGCAATCAGAGAAGATACAGTTGCTCCCAGGGATGCTGACGTGGCGGAAGCACTTAGAGGAAAGCATCCTGCCAGGAAAACCAGGGGCACCAACAGTTCCAACACCTCTATCCCCACTGTGGAATCATTGATCGTGAAAGACTCAGACATTTACAAAGCAATAATGTCGTTCCCATCTGGGTCTGCTGGGGGTTACACTGGAATAAGGCCACAACAATTAAAGGAAATGGTTAATCCAGTTATTGGGGAGATTGCAGAGACACTGCTTTCAGAGATCACAAGGTTCGTCAACAATTCCTTGGCTGGTCTGATTCCTGACGAAATTAAACCTTTCTTTTTTGGTGCAACACTTTGTGCACTAAAAGGAAGGATGGAGGAATTAGGCCTATTGCAGAAGGCAACTCTTTTCGCCGCCTCGTTTCCAAAGCTGCTGTCCGAGGTATACGTTCACTGGCAGCCATGATGCTTCAGCCAAACCAGCTTGGCTTTGGGGTCTCTCAAGGAAGTGAAGCAGCGGTTCATGCAACAAGGGCGTATATCAACAACCTGCCTGAGGACAATGCAGTGGTAAAATTAGACTTCAAGAATACATTTATATCTCCTGAAAAGAGATGTGGTATTAGCAGCTGTACAAGAACATTTCCCTGGTCTCTTCCCCTTTGTTTCAGCTGGATATAGCAAGGAATCAATGCCCCTGTTTGGAGAGCATGAAATCATATCATCAGAGGGTGTCCAGCAAGGAGATCCTCTCGCACCATTTCTCTTCTGTATAGCAGTTAGGGAAATCACAATCAGACTGACCAGTGAGCTAAACATCTGGTTCCTGGATGATGGCACAATAGCAGGTACAAAGGAGTCCCTCTTAGGTGATCTTACACAAGTGATGACACAGAGAGAGGAAATGGGTCTCATCCTGAATCTATCCAAATGTGAAATCATCTCAGTCAGTCAACAAGTGATAAATGCAGTGAGATCCAAACTACCAGGAACATCAGTTATTGCCCCTACAAATAACGTCTTGCTTGGAGCACCTCTGGGAAGCGATGCCATTGACACAATCCTTCTCACAAAGTCCTTGTGTCTGCCCAGGTTGACATATTTCCTAAGATGTGCAACTTCATATGATAACCCTATACTGCACGAATTCATTGACAGTATGCTGAGGCAGATTTTTACGAAAGTACTTAACCTTACTCTGACGGGCAGTGGAACCAAGCTACACTTCCAGACTAGGAGGCATTGGTGTCCGTAAGTCATCACAGATTGCGCTACCTGCTTTTCTGTCCTCATGTGTTGCATTCAGAGGGCTTGTAGCAACAATTCTCCCTGAATATCTTAGGGACAAGATTGGAGTCCAGGACCAAAAGTTCATTGACTGAGCCATGATCTGGGGTAATCTAACGGGCTCTGAAACTAGATCTGCTCCCCCCAACAGCTACAAACAGTCGCACTGGGATGGCCCAGTAGTGGAGAAAATAGCCTAAACAATGCTTCAGAGTGTGTCAGGGAAGGATAGAGCCTACCTCCTGGCAGTCAGAGCCCCTCATGCAGGGGATTTTCTGTTAGCTGTTCCCAACTCCAGCACACGGTTCAACCTACAGACCATCCACATTGGTGTTGCCCTTCGACTTGCCGCCCCTATTCTCGCCGAACACAGGTGTATTTGTGGCAGTGAAGGAGCAGACCGATTCGGGTACCATGGTCTTGTGTGCCGTAAATCCGAGGGAAAGATTGCAAGACATGAGGAGGTTAATAACATTATCAAGAGGAGCCTCACAACAGCCGGATGCTCAGCAGTAAGGGAGCCACCCCAACTATGCAGATCTGGACAGATGATAAGCAGGTGGTGTGGGACTACACATGTGCATCTACCTTGGCTGATACCTATCTCCAATACACCAGGGAGGAAGGAGGGGCAGCCGCCAGCTTCAGGGAGTCACAAAAGTCTAGAAAATATGGAGAACTTGCCCATCATTATATGTTTGTTCCCATAGGCTCAGAGTCCCTTGGCTCATGGGGGAAAAAGTCCATTTAAATTCCTTAAGGAGCGAGACAAAAGACTCATCAGGGTAAATAGGTATCCCAGGGCAGCTAGTTTTCTCCTCCAGCGACTCAGTGCTGCTGTTCAGAGAGGTAATGCCTGCTGTATTTTGGGCACGTGCCCCAGTTCTGAAGAACTGGATGAGATTTTCACATTATGATCAGTGACAAACATGTAACAATATGTACTAGAAATTTATTTCTCACCTCATATACTGTATCTCTTAAACCTTTTTGTACCATATTATGTAATAAAATATACCTATTGGTAAAAAAGAATGAAAAGATGGGGCGGTAGGGGAAGTGGAATATTCAAACGGCTTCAAGAAGAAATCCAAATATTTATCCTTTAAGCCTTTTTATCCACTTCTCCGAGGCTATGGGTCCCACAATTTACACCAGAGGTGGACCCCATCCTATATATATATATATATATATATATATATATATATATATATATATATATATATATATATATATATATATATATATATACACATATATATACACACATATATACACAGTGCTAGTAAGGGCATTATGCCGCCATCTCCCCAACTCACGTACCAAAGCACAAACACAGACCATGAAAGATTATAATATGTATATTCGCACACTTACCGAGGTTTTAATACTTGGTGCTGCGTCCTTTACGGTTAATCACGTCCCTCAGCCGTGTAGGAACTCACGCAATTTCATAAGGGTCTGGGGAGGTATATTATTCCATGCCTCATATAGAGCAGCCTCCAGCCACGGGATGGAACTGATATACTTGCCCAGTAAACTTCGTTTCGCTATTTTCCAGAGGTTCTCAATAGGGTTTAGGTCTGGGAAGTTGCCTGGCCAGTCATTAAAGAACCTCGCTTCACAGTCCTTAAACCACTGAACTGGTATGGCGGTATGACATGGTGCACTGTCCTGCATAAAAACCGTAGCCCCACACTTGTTAAATGCCTTAGGTAAAATGTCACACAACTCCAGGTATTTATAGTGATTGATATACTGTTTTTTGGGAAGCACAATGAGTTCACCAACACTCTGAGCACTGAAACACCCCCAAACCATGAGCTAGTCTGGGTGTTGGGTCCCACAGGTGTAGCATGGGTCTGGCGGGTCACAATTTCTGGGCCGGTACACATGTCCCCCACGGTTACAAGTGACGGTGAAGGTTGCTTCATCACTCCAAAGTACTTTAGTGAAGATATTTCTTTGCATAATCCAACCTACGTTTCTTCTGTGGCTTGAAGAGGATCGGTTTCTTATCCTGGCGGTGATTACTGTAGCCCAGTTCTGTCACACGTGTTTTAACAGTTCTTACAGTTCTTACAGTTCTTACACCTCTGAGAGAAGATGTGGGTTCTTTTCTTTCATTTCTCTAGCAGTTATCTTAGGTGTACTCTCTAACTGCTACTTTAACACAGTTAAGGTACGAACAGATGTCTTCTTCAAGGGGCCAGGCCGAGGTTTGGCAGACGCTAACTCGACACTGCCACCAGCCTTGAAATGCTGCACCCAGTTCCTCACGGAACGCTCACACACAAACATTCTCCACTGTTTATTTCGTCTGGTGCCCAGCTTTGTGAGGCCCTATGATTTGAGCTATAATTTCAGGTGTTAAAGACTTCCTTTCACCCATAATCAAACTTTTACAGCTTATGTTTAGTTACTTTAGGTTAGGCGGAGGTTAAGTTAAGATACGTTAGGTTCTCACTGGATGACTTTGAAAAGTTACTAATAAAAAAGTATATATAACATTAAATAAACAATTTATAAAAGAGCAGCGGTGAGCTGGACAACGAGGCGACCTGTCTAGGATAACCTGTCTAGGATAACCTGTCTAGGATAACCTGTCTAGGATAACCTGTCTAGGATAACCTGTCTAGGATAACCTGTCTAGGATAACCTGTCTAGGATGACCTGTCTAGGATAACCTGTCTAGGATAACCTGTCTAGGATAACCTGTCTAGGATAACCTGTCTAGGATAACCTGTCTAGGATAACCTGTCTAGGATAACCTGTCTAGGATAACCTGTCTAGGATGACCTGTCTAGGATAACCTGTCTAGGATAACCTGTCTAGGATAACCTGTCTAGGATAACCTGTCTAGGATAACCTGTCTAGGATAACCTGTCTAGGATGACCTGTCTAGGATAACCTGTCTAGGATAACCTGTCTAGGATAACCTGTCTAGGATAACCTGTCTAGGATAACCTGTCTAGGATAACCTGTCTAGGATGACCTGTCTAGGATAACCTGTCTAGGATAACCTGTCTAGGATAACCTGTCTAGGATAACCTGTCTAGGATAACCTGTCTAGGATGACCTGTCTAGGATGACCTGTCTAGGATAACCTGTCTAGGATAACCTGTCTAGGATAACCTGTCTAGGATAACCTGTCTAGGATAACCTGTCTAGGATAACCTGTCTAGGATAACCTGTCTAGGATAACCTGTCTAGGATAACCTGTCTAGGATAACCTGTCTAGTATAACCTGTCTAGGATAACCTGTCTAGGATAACCCGTCTAGGATAACCTGTCTAGGATGACCTGTCTAGGATAACCTGTCTAGGATAACCTGTCTAGGATAACCTGTCTAGGATAACCTGTCTAGGATAACCTGTCAAGGATAACCTGTCTAGGATAACCTGTCTAGGATAACCTGTCTAGGATAACCTGTCTAGGATAACCTGTCTAGGATAACCTGTCTAGGATAACCTGTCTAGAATAACCTGTCTAGGATAACCTGTCTAGGATAACCTGTCTAGGATGACCTGTCTAGGATAACCTGTCTAGGATGACCTGTCTAGGATAACCTGTCTAGGATAACCTGTCTAGGATAACCTGTCTAGGATAACCTGTCTAGGATGACCTGTCTAGGATAACCTGTCTAGGATAACCTGTCTAGGATAACCTGTCTAGGATAACCTGTCTAGGATAACCTGTCTAGGATAACCTGTCTAGAATAACCAGAAAATGTACAAGTTCTCGAATGTACGGTTATCATTAGTGACACGAGAATATACGGTTATCATTAGTGACACGAGAATATACGGCTATCATTAGTGACACGAGAATATACGGTTATCATTAGTGACATGAGAATATACGGTTATCATTAGTGACACGAGAATATACGGCTATCATTAGTGACACGAGAATATACGGTTATCATTAGTGACACGAGAATATACGGTTATCACATGAGATACGAGAATGGGCTTCATCTGCAGGGACGGGGAAGGAGGAGTTCCTGCTCTACGAATACCACAACACTCCGCATTTCAAGTACTGGAGTTATGGATGTATTTACTCGACTGCGCTCCAATGAGTACACGTCAAGTACTTCCATACGTTCCCAGTAGTTAAGGTGTTTGATGGAACTTTATGTGCAGTAAAGGTTCTCTGTACGTTCGTACATTCTCTAGATCTGTAATTTCACCTGCCTTAAATGGATATGTTAATGAACAGCAGTATTCCAGCTTAGAGCGAACAAGTGATTTAAAAAGGATCATCAATGGCTTGGCATCTCTTGTCTTGAATGTTCTCATTATGCATCCTATCAGTTTCCTCGCAGATGTGATAGTGACACTGTTGAGATCCTTGAACGTGATATCCTTAGACATTACCACTTCCAGGTCCTTCACATTACTTTTCCACTTTATTGTGTGATTGGAGTTTGTAGTATACTCAGTCCTAGTTATTATTTCCTCCAGTTTATCATAACGGAGTAGTTGGAATTTGTCTTCATTGAACATCATATTGTTCTCTGTTACCCATTGGAAAACTTGGTTTATATCTTCTCGGAGATTTGCCGTGTCCTCAATGGATGACACTCTCATGCAGATCCTAGTATCGCCTGCAAAGGACGATACGGTGCTATTGTTTACATCTGTCTGTCTGTCTGATACGAGGATGAGTAACAGGATAGGGGCGAGTACTGTGCCTTGTGGGACAGAGCTCTTCGCTATGGCAGCTTCTGATTTAACTCTGTTTACCATTACTCTTTGTGATTGATTTGTTAGAAAGTTGAAGATCCATCTGCCTACTTTGCCAGTTATCCCTTTAGCACGCATTTTGTGTGCTAATACACCATGATCTCACTTGTCAACGGCTTTTGCAAAATCTATGTATACTACATCTGCATTCTGTTTGTATTCCAGTGCTTGTCAACAATTTTATAAAAGTGATTTAGCTTCGGTTGCTCTGCTCTGTCTTTATCGTTCAGTATATCAAGTTGTTGTAATTCGTCCTGACTTGTATGCTCTCATGGACCCAGGCTCAGGATGAATCTCACCATTTTGTTATGGGTAATTTGTAATCTATCTTTCATATTCTTTTTTTTTTGTTAAGGCAAAGTGCCATGAAGAGAAGAATAATCTATATGACATTGTATAAGAGCTAGACATAGGGTCCTGCGAGCCTCAGTAGGTAAACACTGTGCCTGTATATAAAGGAACTTTAGCCTGGCAGTCGTTATACTACATTGTTCCCCATCAATTTTCCTAACATGCTCGAGTCAAAGGGGATTCACAGATATTTCACTGAAGATACTGAAGTGATGGTTCCCCATTACACTGGACATTAAAACTATGTCAAAGTTTCCTTCTTAGTTTACTTTTCCTGTCAAAGTGTATGGCTTCTGTTTTCCCGAGGTGTAGTCATAGTTTGTTGTCTATTAACCGTTTGCTGCTGGACTCTAGCTCTAGTGATAATATATTAGCTATTTCTTGTGAGTTTCTACCTGAAACTAACAGAGCACTGTCGCCTATATAAAACATAAGCTTACACTTGACTCTGATGGGTATGTCGTTTACGTAATATAGAAACAGTATGGGACCCAGAATATTACGTTAGGGAACCCCAAATGCTATCGGCAGGAGTTCTGAGTGTGTTGATGATCTTGACAATGTTCCCTGTTCCTCAGGTCGGACTTAAACCAGTTTACAGAACCTATATCGATAGCTTTTAGTTTCTAATATTTTATGGTTGACCCTATCGAAGGTCTTTTGTAAGTCGAGGGTCACCATACCTATGAGATTCCCTAACGATATTTGAATTCTCAGATAGTCCATCAGATTAATTAGGGAGATTAATTAATTAATAATTAGTGTGCAGGCAGAGTAAGAGTTCCTGAAACCTGATTGATAACTATGTTTTTGTCATTAATATATTTACCTACTTGATAGTACACCGCTTTTTCTGAAATTTTTGACATCACACTGAGTATGCTAACAGGCCTATAGATGCTGACATCAGACATGTTTTTCTTAAATATCGGATTAACTCTGGCCTCCATGAACTCCTCCGGGAAGTTACTGTTGGTGATGGACAAATTTATTATGGGGATTGACAGTTCAGAGACACCATGTTTGAGGAATTTGGAAGAGATGAATCTGTCCCACTGCTTTTAGTTAGGATTCACTTACTTAGTTCTTTTCGCACGTAGTTAATAGGTGTTTGGGGTGACACATTTATTACTGTAGTAAGTTCTGAACTTATTGGAGTTTGTGTTGGAGGCAATAGTAGTAGTAATAGTAGTAGAAGAGGCAGAAAGTAGAAGTAGAAATAGTGGTAAAGGAGTGGTAGTCGTAGTAGTAGTAAAGGAGTGGTAGTCGTAGTAGTAGTAAAGGAGTGGTAGTCGTAGTAAAGGAGTGGTAGTCGTAGTAGTAGTGAAGGAGTGGTAGTCGTAGTAGTAGTAAAGGAGTGGTAGTCGTAGTAGTAGTAAAGGAGTGGTAGTCGTAGTAGTAGTAAAGGAGTGGTAGTCGTAGTAGTAAAGGAGTGGTAGTCGTAGTAGTAGTAAAGGAGTGGTAGTCGTAGTAGTAGTAAAGGAGTGGTAGTCGTAGTAGTAGTATAAGAAGTGGGATCAGTCTAATGACAAGAAAATCGAGCACCTCAGGAGTGCTAAGGACCCACGTGGGGTATGACCAAAATCACAGGGGATGGGGGAGAAAGCTGAAGGACAGAAAACACTAGGCAGAAAAATGGAGACACTGGCCGCTATCTTTCTGACAGACTTAAAGAGCACAAAAAATGTGTTAGACTTGCCGACTCCAATAATGCTATTTTTTGTCATCCTACTGGCGGGTCCTCTGCCAAAACTGTCTATCCTACTTCTAGCCTTCACAACCGTCGTCATGTTGAATCATCCCTTATTAACAACTTTCCTTGTGTGAATCTTAATCCTGACTTTGTCTCTGTAGATGCTTTCCTTTCTCCTTACATTGTCAAATGCTCCAGACTTCATAACACTCGTGACTTCTCTCCCTACCACTTCTCCTTTCATCTTTACCATATTCCTCTCAGTTTTTTTCATTTTTCTGCTTTAGTTTGTTCTATCCTTCAGTTTCCCCACCTTGTGGGTCCTTAGCTCTCCTGTAGTGCTCCTTTTTCTTGTCTTACACTTTTACTACTACTACTACTACTACTACTACTACTACTACTACTACTACGATGACTACCACTCCTTTACTATTATTACTGTCTACTCTACTACTATTACTACTACTACTGCCTCCCTTCATTCCCCTTTCTAACTCTTGTGGCACAAATTACTCCCACTTCTACTTCCACCACCATCATTACCACTTCCATTACTTCTCTTTTCTCCTCTGCTTCTCCCATCCCTGTCCTCGTCTATATATATATTGGCTCACGTTCTTCATAAGTTTTTCTCTCTGCTATGTGTGGGTTATCTGAATATGTTATATGCCCGGCGTCAGCAGTCTATAATGAAGTGATGAGAATAGTGAAGTTTAGAAAATACTTGCTCGATGAAAGAGAATTCTTCCTCAAGTAATTCACTACTACAGATTTCAAGGTCATGAAGGAAGAAGCTTATGATAACGTTACGTTTAGTTTTGGTGTTGTGGTGAGAGTAGAAGTGGAGAAGATCCTGCTGGTTGGTCGGTTTTCACTAGACTTTAAAACGAAGCTTTTACAACTTAGCTGAACCTCTTTCTAGGAAATTTCTTCAACCTTGTCTTAATTAGCAACAAACTTACAGGCTCATGCTAGGTAAGTGTTTCTCAACACCAACCTCTGCTGAACAATCAACTTCAACATTCTCCACCTGACTCTTCATATCATGATGTTCCCTATATATACTAATGTACCTGCTCAGGAAGATCTGTGTGTGACTTGTGGGCGAAACGTTGTCAATAAAAAATAACATTATGTTAATAAATTAGACACATGTGCAACTCTTGGGTATCTTTATTGAGTTGGTTTAGAAAGACACGTAAGCAAACACTATAACATATTTATTAGAAAACGTTTCGGTCCTGGGACCTTGATCACTTCTAACATACAGAGGTAGGAAGACATTATATATATAGGCGGAGAGTGAGATGTGACGCACGTCAAATCTCACATCTCCCCTTGTTTTGATAAGGACCTGCCTCGCATGGGCCAGTAGGCCTTCTACAGTGTTCCTCCATTCTTATGTTCTTATGACATTCCTCAGGTCACGTACGTCACATCTCACTCTCCGCCTATATATATAATGTCTTTCTACCTCTGTATGTTAGAAGTGATCAAGGTCCCAGGACCGAAACGTTTTCTAATAAATATGTTATAGTGTTTGCTTACGTGTCTTTCTAAACCAACTTGTCGGTATTTATTACCAAGGTTTATACCATCTTTATTGAGGAAACGTTTCGCCACACAGTGGCTTCATCAGTCCATACAAAGGAGAATCTTGAAGAACAGGAGGAGAATGAGGTAATCAGTCCCTCAACCTTGAGTCGATGTGGTCAGTCCATCAATCTTGATGATTGATGGACTTGGTAGGGTATTTAAAAAAAGGAAATTAAAAGTGAATATAGGAAAGAGTAAGGAAATGAGGATAACAAAAATTTTAGGTAACGAAAGACTGAATATCAAATTGGAGGGAGAGTATGGAGGAGGTGAATGTATTCAGATTGTGTCAGCAGATTGTTCTTTGAAAGGTAAGGTGAATCATAGAATTAACGAGGGGAATAATGTGAGTGGTGACTGAGGAGTCTGTGGAGATAAAGAACATTATCCATGGAAGCAAACAGGGGAATGTATGAGAGTATAGTTATACCAACCCACTTATCTGAGTGTGAGGCATGGGTGGTGAATGTTGGAGGCAGTGGAGATGTCATGTCTGAGGGCAATGCAGAGAATCCATTGTTTGGAAATTACAAGGAGGTGCGGGATTACCAAAACATGTAGAGAGGAGTGAACGAAATACAATATTGGAGGGATGGCGGGGTTGGGGTTGGAGGCAGGGGATAAAAGAGGTTTGGTGTGTGAGGGGCTTGGACTTCCAGCATGCATGCGTGACTGTGTTAGATAAGAGCAAAAGGAGAAAAATGGTTTTTAGAACTTGACGAGCTGTTGGAGTGTGAGCAATGTAACATTTATGAAGGGCACCTAGGATCTGAGTCCTGGAGATGGGAAGTACACAGTCTGCACTCAGAAGGAGGGGTCTTAATGTTGCAATTTTATAACTGTAGTGTGAGTGCGCCTCTGGCAAGACAGTGATGGAGTGAATGATGATAAATGTTTTTCTTTCTCGGGCCACCCTGCCTTGGTGGGCCACCCTGCCTTGGTGGGCCACCCTGCCATGATGGGCCACCCTGCCTTGGAGGCCACCCTGCCTTGGTGTGAAATAAAAAATATAAAAAACAGTAATAATAATTATCTCATTTCTACAAGTGATAACAATAACTACTTACTACTAGGTGAACAAGTGATAACAATAACTACTTACTACTTTTAACTACTTCTAACTACTAGGTACTTACTACTGCCTTGGGTGACTACAAGTGATAACAATAACTACTTACTACTAGGTGAACAAGTGATAACAATAACTACTTACTACTAGGTGAACAAGTGATAACAATAACTACTTACTACTAGGTGAACAAGTGATTAACTACTTAGTACTAGGTGAACAAGTGATAACAATAACTACTTACTACTAGGTGAACAAGTGATAACAATAACTACTTACTACTAGGTGAACAAGTGATAACAATAACTACTTACTACTAGGTGAACAAGTGATAACAATAACTACTTAGTACTAGGTGAACAAGTGATAACAATAACTACTTACTACTAGGTGAACAAGTGATAACAATAACTACTTACTACTAGGTGAACAAGAGATAACAATAACTACTTACTACTAGGTGAACAAGAGATAAAAATAACTACTTACTACTAGGTGAACAAGCGATAACAATAACTACTTACTACTAGGTGAACAAGAGATAACAATAACTACTTACTACTAGGTGAACAAGTGATAACAATAACTACTTACTACTAGGTGAACAAGAGGTAACAATAACTACTTACTACTAGGTGAACAAGAGATAAAAATAACTACTTACTACTAGGTGAACAAGTGATAACAATAACTACTTACTACTAGGTGAACAAGAGATAACAATAACTACTTACTACTAGGTGAACAAGTGATAACAATAACTACTTACTACTAGGTGAACAAGAGATAACAATAACTACTAACTACTAGGTGAACAAGAGATAATAACTACTTACTACTAGGTGAACAAGTGATAACAATAACTACTTACTACTAGGTGAACAAGTGATAACAATACTTACTACTAGGTGAACAAGAGATAACAATAACTACTTACTACTAGGTGAACAAGAGAACAATAACTACTTACTACTAGGTGAACAAGAGATAACAATAACTACTTAATACTAGGTGAACAAGAGATAACAATAACTACTTACTACTAGGTGAACAAGAGATAACAATAACTACTTACTACTAGGTGAACAAGTGATAACAATAACTACTTACTACTAGGTGAACAAGAGATAACAATAACTACTTACTACTAGGTGAACAAGAGATAACAATAACTACTTACTACTAGGTGAACAAGTGATAACAAAAACTTACTACTAGATGAATATGCTACCAGACGCTGCCACGTGTTGTGTATTGATGCTTTCCCCAGGTTCATGGGTCCATCTGTGTCCCCTCAGATATTCTCCCTTCCCCACATCCTAACCTACACTTCCTATCCTACTCTCAGGTTCATGATATTCTCCCATCCCCACATCCTAACCTACACTTCCTATCCTACTCTCAGGTTCATGGGTCCAGGAGTTCATCTGTGTCCCCTCAGATATTCTCCCTTCCCCACATCCTCACCTATACTTCCTATCCTACTCTCAGTTTCATGGGTCCAGGAGTCCATCTGTGTCCCCTCAGATATTCTCCCTTCCCCACATCCTCACCTATACTTCCTATCCTACTTTCAGTTTCATGGGTCCAGGACTCATCTGTGTCCCCTCAGATATTGTCCCTTCCCCACATCCTAACCTACACTTCTTATCCTACTCTCGGGTTCATGGGTCCAGGAATCCATCTGTGTCCCCTCAGATATTCCCTTCCCCACATCCTCACCTATACTTCCTATCCTACTCTCAGTTTCATGGGTCCAGGAGTCCATCTGTGTCCCCTCAGATATTCTCCCTTCCGCACATCCTCACCTATACTTCCTATCCTACTCTCAGTTTCATGGGTCCAGGAGTCCATCTGTGTACCCTCAGATATTCTCCCTTCCCCACATCCTCACCTATACTTCCTATCTTACTCTCAGTTTCATGGGTCCAGGAGTCCATCTGTGTCCCCTCAGATATTCTCCCTTCCCCACATCCTCACCTATACTTCCTATCTTACTCTCAGGTTCATGGGTCCAGT
>NW_027197415.1:0-61994 GCF_038502225.1 Cherax quadricarinatus
ATTACATTGAAGGTAAGTAACTGCTCCATATACCAATTTTAAAGCATCACAAAAAATGTGGAGTACATTTTCCTCATTTGGATTGGCCACCTGGTGTGGGAACTCCAGCATTGGAATTTTCTCATAATCACCAATTAATTCATCCCACCTGTTAATGAATTCCTCAGGTAGAATTTCATCCAAGTACATTTAAATTTCCATGCTTCCTGTATTAATAATTTCCCTCTTATAGTAAGGGGTGACACTAAACCTAGTGGATCAAAACATTTGGAAACTTCAGCAAGCAAAACTCTCTTAGTTAATTTATTTGGCATACTGTAATTATTAGGTTTTAACAATAGCAAATCTCTCTCAGTATCCCAAGTTATACCCAGTACATTAGTACATTTTGGCACTTCATCTCCAGGGAAATCTTTGCTTATTTTGTCCTTTAATTTGGACGAATTACTATTCCATTCCCTCAGAGGCATATTTGCACTTTGCATTATTTTATTAGCCTCTCCATAAGCCATTAACAGTTCCTCTTCAGTTGACGTCACACCAAGGAAATGTCCATGTAAAATTGTTTGCTCATTACTTTACTCAATGGACTTCCAGTACGTTTAAAGTGTGCATTTATCGTCGCTTGAAGTAGGAACGGACTGGATGTAGCACCAAATAATATGTTCCTGAAGCAAAAGATTTTCAGAGGGCTAAGTGGGTCACTAGGATTCTCAGGCCATAAGAAGTGGGTACAATCCCGGTCAGCCTCTTGTAAACCCACTCTTAGGAAAGCTTTACTTATGTCAGCTGTAAAGGCATAATGCTTCACTCTGAAATTTAATAAGATATCAATTTTTCCGTCAACGACGGACCTGTCATCAAACAGTCATTTAAACTAGGTACATTTTTGTTACTCCTGGCACTACAATTAAAGACAATTCTCATAGGAGTGGTCTTAGAATCCTTCTTCACTCCGTGATGTGGCAAATTGTAACCATAAATTTTAGCTTGCTCAGTAGGTACCTCTTCTATAAATTTATTAATTAATTGCTCAGCAGTTATATCATTAAAGGCAGTTAACAATTCTGGTGTCTTACTCAGTTCACGGAGCAGAGCCTTTAACTGTCCATATGCCATTCTGTAATTAGTGGACAATTCTGGATGGTTAAGTCTCCATGGAAGTCGCACCCAGTGTTGTCCAGATTCAAATTTTACGTCTCTCAGGTATTGCTCCTGAGCAAAAGAATCGTCTGGACTTTCTTCATTTACATTTATTCCAATGCTGTCTAATTCCCACAATTTATGCACTGGCTCAACACCATCCTCTATGGAAGAATTATACTGGGGCACGATTTCATGAGTAAGACACACAGTTATAAGATAAGATAAGATAAGATTTCGTTCGGATTTTTAACCCCGGAGGGTTAGCCACCCAGGATAACCCAAGAAAGTCAGTGCGTCATCGAGGACTGTCTAACTTATTTCCATTGGGGTCCTTAATCTTGTCCCCCAGGATGCGACCCACACCAGTCGACTAACACCCAGGTACCTATTTGCTGCTAGGTGAACAGGACAACAGGTGTTAGGAAACTTGTCGAAATGTTTCCACCCGCCGGGAATCGAACCCGGGCCCTCCGTGTGTGAAGCGGGAGCTTTAGCCACCAGGCCACCGGGCCTGGTGGTATTTGTAGTTTCCTCTAGTCATGAATTATTATTACGAGGAATCCTACCATACATTACATGGCCTCCTGCAGTCTTCAAAAGGGTGACACCACATTTCTTTACCATACCCTTTGCAAAGGAGGCATAATAGTCACTACCTATCAAAATATTTATTGGGCCTACAGAATCATCACTTACACCAGAAGGTGCTAAATTTACATTATGTGAAAGTCTTTCTGTAGCTTTACTAAGTCCTACTGTAGATATTATCTCTGGAAGTCTATCTATAATTACTGCATTAACACGTTTTTTCTCATTGCCCAACCTGACAGTTACATAAACAGTGTCATACAATTTAGCCCTTTTATCTGAGAGAAAACCAGATAATTTTAGAGTTGTTGGATCTCCCATCTGTACTTTCATACCATCAAGACATTTGCGTTTAATGAAAGTACGTTGGGATCCCTGGTCCAATAATGCATTTACATTTTTTGATTTATGCCTTTTATCATCAATTTTTACCTGTAACACAGGTAAGGCTATTTCAGTAAAACCATCATTATTAATATTAGCAGCAATTTTTACATTATCTACTGTTGTGTCAGGATTGTCAAGATTATCATTATTATCAACATTATCATATAGACCTTTCACATGACTATATGGTGTCTTCCTTTGTGACATTAATAACAGAAGTTTAATTTGGCATAACAATCCTTTACATTTTGATTACCCAAACACCTGATGCATCTGTCAAGTTCCTCCAATCTTTTAACTTTATCATTCCATGAATTGTGTGGAAAATATTTTAATTTTCCGAAGCTATAGTGCCTAATAGGTGTTTATTGTGTCGATATGGGTCAAAAATGTATTTGAAAATAGGATAGAACCAAGAGTTCCCTTTGCGCATGTACGGATGTGCGGGGGTAGAGGTCGACTCAGGGCATGAGTGAGGCGGCAGTGTTTTGAATGTAGTGAGGAAACTGTGAAACATGGGATCAAGAAATTGGAATTCACGGTGGCCTAAGGATTAATATAGGCCTCACTTCATAATAGGAAGTGACGTGACTGTCCCTGGTGAAGAGTGAGGGAACGTGATTGACGGCACCGCTGTAAATAAGGTGGTAAAATGAGTAAATAAGGGTAGGACCGGTGGTGACCGGCGGGCCGCCATGGACTGTGTCCCGGGGAAAATTACCCTTGGTTTAATCATCACTCATCGGTCTCAGATCTTAATGGAGTCATCTCTAATGTGTATAATAATTATGAGACATTAAATGGTCTGATGAATTGTAATGTAATTAATGATAATAACGCTAAGTTAAGAGAATGCGTGAAGTGAAATAAGTTGCCTTGCTCCGAGTGAGCACGCTAGACCACGTTGTTCCTGCCCCAAGGAAAGTGAAGCTTTATGGAGTCACGACTTCTAAATTGGGACAAACCAATGGATACCTCGTCCTGCTGGAATAAGAACCGTGTCGGTGTAGCAGGACATCGAAATGAGATGGTGAATGGAGGAAATAAGGAGCATCAATCACCCTCAGTTAAGTAACCCTTCTAGTTATAGCAGACTGATACTGGCCAGTTAGGTATGTTGTAATTGGATATGTTTTTTTTTTTTTTTTATTTATGAGTGATCCAGCTACATCAAGTGACCACCAGAGAATATCTGGTAAATGGTGAGATTATGTACAAGTGTTTTCCTTGATGGATATATCCATATGTAACCTACCCCCCCGTCCTTCATTCAGTTACACTAATATAATCTATACAGTCCACAATTAATTAGTAGCGCCGTACTTGTGAGTGCTATCCAATCTATACTGGTCTCGGATAGATATGGATAAGATTGTGAGGTCGAAGGCCCACCTGCAGTGACCAGGGGTGGTGAAGTTTTCTCACATATCTACACGGGGTGACTATGGTAAACAATATTGGGTTGTCTCCCATTGAGATTACTTGTATGTATATTATGTTGAGGTACATACAGGTAATCACCCCTAGAAAATTTTCCATATCTGCCCGCTGGTCCTTCCTGAACCGGGTGCAATCAGTGAAAAAGTTAATTGAATTAATTACTTAATAATTAAGTGACTGATTGAAGAAAGTGGGTATAGAGTACACAATTTTTTTTCATATTTTATTTAAAAACTTTACAGCTTAATATTAAATAAAAAGATATAAAATGGGTACAGTAGGATCCTCAATCCTACACAACATACACTAACAAGTTTTAACAACACATTGTAATTGACATAAAAGAGGTTACCCATATACACTCACAAATTTTTCCATATAACATACTACTATAATATAAACAATATAAACTATGTAACTATATAAACTATATAAAATATAAACTATATAAACCTTTCAGATTTGTATAGTTAACATACTATGACTGATATATGCACAAGGTTCACAACCTTCACAGTAGATAATCAGAGGAATGACCTACATCACAATCTCAGTTAAAAAAAAAAAAAAAAAAAAAAAATACATGCCCTTCCCAAAATTAACCCCTATACAATAAGAATTACCTAAAAACATACATACGTGCCTCATTACAATCCCTCTTTAAGCATTGCAAAGAAAATGAAAATCCTAAGCCTCACACTAATACTAAAATCGATACCATGCCTAACCCTTCTAGGGTAGGGTAGGTGCCTGAGCCCAAGACTTTATCTCATAAGACTGTCACTCCCATTTGCTCCCTTGGGGCGGGGATGGCAGACCAGAGAGGCCTAGCTTGTGGCTAGGCCTGGAGACAGTTGGCCCCAAAGATGAGGAGGTACTTGTGCCTCCTCCCATGGGAGACTTAGGTCTCAGACACTCCCTAAAGAGGGAGCAAAGGCCGGGCCACATCTAGGAAAAGGCCCTGGCTGGGAGAATACCGGTGAATCTTTAATAATAAAAATAAATAATAAATAAACTTATACTAAATAAATATTAATGAATTTTACTAAATATTAATACAGCCTCTTCCACAGGCTGAGCACATTATATAAAGTAAGAGACTAAACCACACTCTCCGATTACAAAATTTTAACGAGGCATTACAAATTTATGGAAGTCATTAGCATTCCATCTCTCATCAACTGGATGAGCACATTATATAATGCTAAAATAAAGTCAGTACACACGCTAAAAACCCCAACACTAAACACAAACAACATAATTTAAATAACCTCTCATTGCGATACGATTATCGCACATGAAATATGCCCAATAAATTTTATAAACGCACACTCTACATAAGCCCAAAAGCTCTTCAAGGTCTTACACCTATAATCTTGACACCATTCACACTTAATACATGAAGAAGGTCATGACGACCCTGACACATCAAACACAGAATTCTCCATTCGTTACTACGTAATTACGTGATATCACCTTTGCTTTGTGTGCCCACTTGCATGCTACATACACTTTTGCCTCACATCTACACCTTCTATACCCACATACACCTCACTCTCACCCCTCCCCAGGAGGCGACCCCACTGTGTCCCCCAGAATTCCCCCTTCTCGTATGTAATCCCCAAACCCCCTTTTACTCACTCAGCCCAAGTCGTAGATTCATGAGAAACCCTAATGTTAACATTCTACACCCTTCCGAAAAATCCTTCTCCAACCTCCTCCCATACAGTTCTCTATTACGACACATTGTACGATAAACCGTTACCACAAGTACCCGCCTCCGCACCTCACAATCCCCCCTCCCCCTCATCACCCACGATATATATATATATATATATATATAGTAAGGGAGAAAAAGTTAGCATATGAGAAGTTTTTACAAAGTAGAAGTGATGCAAGGAGGGAAGAGTATATGGAGAAAAAGAGAGAAGTTAAGAGAGTGGTGAAGCAATGTAAAAAGAGAGCAAATGAGAGAGTGGGTGAGATGTTATCAACAAATTTTGTTGAAAATAAGAAAAAGTTTTGGAGTGAGATTAACAAGTTAAGAAAGCCTAGAGAACAAATGGATTTGTCAGTTAAAAATAGGAGAGGAGAGTTATTAAATGGAGAGTTAGAGGTATTGGGAAGATGGAAGGAATATTTTGAGGAATTGTTAAATGTTGATGAAGATAGGGAAGCTGTGATTTCGTGTATAGGGCAAGGAGGAATAACATCTTGTAGGAGTGAGGAAGAGCCAGTTGTGAGTGTGGGGGAAGTTCGTGAGGCAGTAGGTAAAATGAAAGGGGGTAAGGCAGCCGGGATTGATGGGATAAAGATAGAAATGTTAAAAGCAGGTGGGGATATAGTTTTGGAGTGGTTGGTGCAATTATTTAATAAATGTATGGAAGAGGGTAAGGTACCTAGGGATTGGCAGAGAGCATGCATAGTTCCTTTGTATAAAGGCAAAGGGGATAAAAGAGAGTGCAAAAATTATAGGGGGATAAGTCTGTTGAGTGTACCTGGTAAAGTGTATGGTAGAGTTATAATTGAAAGAATTAAGAGTAAGACGGAGAATAGGATAGCAGATGAACAAGGAGGCTTTAGGAAAGGTAGGGGGTGTGTGGACCAGGTGTTTACAGTGAAACATATAAGTGAACAGTATTTAGATAAGGCTAAAGAGGTCTTTGTGGCATTTATGGATTTGGAAAAGGCGTATGACAGGGTGGATAGGGGGGCAATGTGGCAGATGTTGCAAGTGTATGGTGTAGGAGGTAGGTTACTGAAAGCAGTGAAGAGTTTTTACGAGGATAGTGAGGCTCAAGTTAGAGTATGTAGGAAAGAGGGAAATTTTTTCCCAGTAAAAGTAGGCCTTAGACAAGGATGTGTGATGTCACCGTGGTTGTTTAATATATTTATAGATGGGGTTGTAAGAGAAGTAAATGCGAGGGTCTTGGCAAGAGGCGTGGAGTTAAAAGATAAAGAATCACACACAAAGTGGGAGTTGTCACAGCTGCTCTTTGCTGATGACACTGTGCTCTTGGGAGATTCTGAAGAGAAGTTGCAGAGATTGGTGGATGAATTTGGTAGGGTGTGCAAAAGAAGAAAATTAAAGGTGAATACAGGAAAGAGTAAGGTTATGAGGATAACAAAAAGATTAGGTGATGAAAGATTGAATATCAGATTGGAGGGAGAGAGTATGGAGGAGGTGAACGTATTCAGATATTTGGGAGTGGACGTGTCAGCGGATGGGTCTATGAAAGATGAGGTGAATCATAGAATTGATGAGGGAAAAAGAGTGAGTGGTGCACTTAGGAGTCTGTGGAGACAAAGAACTTTGTCCTTGGAGGCAAAGAGGGGAATGTATGAGAGTATAGTTTTACCAACGCTCTTATATGGGTGTGAAGCGTGGGTGATGAATGTTGCAGCGAGGAGAAGGCTGGAGGCAGTGGAGATGTCATGTCTGAGGGCAATGTGTGGTGTGAATATAATGCAGAGAATTCGTAGTTTGGAAGTTAGGAGGAGGTGCGGGATTACCAAAACTGTTGTCCAGAGGGCTGAGGAAGGGTTGTTGAGGTGGTTCGGACATGTAGAGAGAATGGAGCGAAACAGAATGACTTCAAGAGTGTATCAGTCTGTAGTGGAAGGAAGGCGGGGTAGGGGTCGGCCTAGGAAGGGTTGGAGGGAGGGGGTAAAGGAGGTTTTGTGTGCGAGGGGCTTGGACTTCCAGCAGGCATGCGTGAGCGTGTTTGATAGGAGTGAATGGAGACAAATGGTTTTTAATACTTGACGTGCTGTTGGAGTGTGAGCAAAGTAACATTTATGAAGGGATTCAGGGAAACCGGCAGGCCGGACTTGAGTCCTGGAGATGGGAAGTACAGTGCCTGCACTCTGAAGGAGGGGTGTTAATGTTGCAGTTTAAAAACTGTAGTGTAAAGCACCCTTCTGGCAAGACAGTGATGGAGTGAATGATGGTGAAAGTTTTTCTTTTTCGGGCCACCCTGCCTTGGTGGGAATCGGCCGGTGTGATAATAAAAAAATATATATATATATAATCCACTATTATATAATCCAAAGATCCCGGCTGGTGTATGGTTTCTCTTATAACACTCTCATTGAACCCTCCCACATCTAGGCTTAGTGCACGCAGAACCGACACCCCTCGGCTCCCCACCCCCTGTACAACCCTACTTAACCAATACCTAACACCCTCCAGTCCCTCACAAAAGTATACTGCATGGAACCCCGTCTCATCCTCCCCACAGATTCCACGTCTTCCGCCCACAATTACCCCTCTGGTTCTTAGTAAGTCCCCTGACGGTAGTATGCCATGCAGAAAACTATACGTTACCTCCCTTACCCTAGGCTTTAACTTCAACTTGCTAAACCTATACCAAATACTCTTCCATGCGTACATGGGGAACAATCCCTCAACTGGTACAACAATCCTGTCTGCAAGCAGCCTACACAAAACCCCTACTCGAATTTTCCTGGGTTCTCTAACCAACATCAAAGCCCTCAAAACAGTTTCACATTTCCTCAACTCCACACCACCATACAACTTACCCAACCTATCATGTACTTTTCCCAGCTGCCCTCCACTCACACCTTCGTGCAAAACCTCCCATTTAAGAAACACACATTTAATCCTCCTTCTCAGATCCATCAACCCCAACTCACCCTGGCGCACAGGTAACATTACAACCTCTCTCCTCAGCCAATCGCACCTTGAACCCCAGAAAAAGTTAAACACTCGTCTCAGAATTCCCACAATCGCCGTCCCTGTTAATGGGAACACGGCTGCTACGTGCCAAACCTTACTATACAATAATACATTTACAACAATCACTCGTTGCACGAGAGTCAGATGATGAGGTCGCAATGCACCCAGACGCCCCTGAATCCTTTCCATTAATCTATTCGAGTTTTCCTCTCGAGCAACGTCCAAGTCATCCTTATAGGTGATATCACAAATTTTTAAAGGCACCGTTTGTTTCCTCACAACGTTACATCTCCCCCCCCCCTCCACCCAATCACCCAACCCCATGATCATTGACTTCTCTCTATTTACCTGCATCCCTGTTGCATTTCTGAACTGTTGCACAACATCATCCAAAACCCCCAACGCCATCCCCTCTCGAACCAGGACTGTTGTGTCATCTACATATCCTATTATTCCAGGCCACACTTTCCCAACCTCCCCCCACACCCCCACTCGTGTCACATACACAACGTTCAACCATTCTATAGAAGGGATCCTGAATGCACACAAACAACATTTGTGACATGGGACACCCCTGCCTAAGTCCCCTACCCATTACAATCTCCTCCCCCAAGCATCCATTAATCTGTACCCTCATCTTAGCTCCATTGTACAACGTGGTTACCCAATTAACTATTTCTTCCCCATAACCCTGCCTCCTAAGTATAGCTCCCAATGCTCCCCTTTCCACCCTGTCATAGGCCCCCTGCCAGTCTAAGGCCAACAACGCCGCCCTCCCTCCCCCCCCCCTTTTGACTCCACAAAACTTCTCAGTATTCCATGACCCTCAATCATCGACCTTCCAGGCAAACCATACTGCATTTTCGAAACCACTCTCCCTACCACATATTTAAACCGATTACCCAAGACTTTAGCGAACAACTTATAATCAGCACATAACAGAGATATAGCACGGTACTCCTTGAGGGTGTGCTGCCCCTTACCCTTCTGGACCAACACTAAAACTGCTGTTGCTTGCTTGTCCCCCATCACACCCTTCTACTTCATCTGATTAAATAACCTACCCATGAAACCCCTTATCACCTCCCAATGTTGGAGGTAAAATTCAGCCGGGAGACCGTCTATTCCCAGTGCTTTGCCCGTCCTCATTCCCCTTAAAGCCAACTCTGTTTACTCTTCCATTATTACCCCCCTTAAAGCCTTTCTATCACTATTCCCTTGTGAAGGCTTACTCAGCCCTGTAACAACTTCAGACAGTTTTACCAAGGCTGGCTCCTCCTCAAGAAAATTAATGTATAGAAAAAGAATAAAAACTGACAAACATAAACACTTTATTATTTTGAAAATATAAAATATAAAACACTTAAATATGAAAGGTATATCCTATTTGAAAGAAAAATGAAAAATGAAAAATAAAATAACATTTGAATTCAATGCTAATATAAAACTTGGGTGTCTGGTGTTGGTGACACTGCGTGTTGAAATCGTAACCATTGCTGATGATGGGGGGGGGGGGTCGCAGGTGTTGGTGACCACCCACCGGTTCGTTCTTCACAGTATAGCCGTATTATATCCCGATGACAGGAAAGCAGGTTCTTTACCGCTGCAATGATGTGGGGTTACGTCCTGCAATTTCATACAGTTGCACAGGTAATTAAATCCAAAAAGGGGAAGTCTCAGGTCGTTAGTCCATCTCCATCAGCTCTGCTCGTTGATTGGCAGGTGACCCTCTCTGTCATCCAAGCTGGAAAGATAGACAGGTTACTCACTGCTTAAGAAATCACTCTCCATGATAAGTACAATACCTAAAAGATGTGGTGATTATTACAACAGTCAACTTAGAGCAAGACTGAAAGGACTAAGTTTATTATTGGTCAAAAGTGAAGCTTTTAACCAAGAAATCCACTAGAATACAAGGCAGGCATGTACTTACAGTAGTGCTGGGAGCTGTGAGTCTAGTGATTACTGTTTGGACCAGAGCCCCACACGTCACCTTTCGGGGGGGGGAAGAAGGAGGGGAAGGGATAGCGGGAGCTAGACTGACCCTACCTTAACAAGCAGCCGGCAATGAAACTATCACTTTCGGGGAGGGGGAAAAAAGGCGGGAATAGCGGGAGCTTGACTTACCCTACCTTAACAAGTAGCCGGCAATGAAACTATTGTTACTATATACTCCCTCGCTACTCCTATCTATTGAACTTTTCCCTCACACTCCCCCATACCAAGACTTATAGTCAAGGAGTATAAGAAGAATAGGCGAGGAAAAAGTTCTAACATATGGAAGTCGCGTAAGGCAAGAAATCTTCTACTGACTGTCACGACTTAACCAGTCAGAGAAATAATTGGATGAACCATTGATATACACAATATGGAACTTAAAAGCCTGGAGTGCCAATGTCCACCTCAAGAGGCGACTGTTGGTTCCCTTAAAAGTTTCTAGGTATATCAAAGGTTTGTGGTCCGTTTCTAAAATGAATTCTTTTCCCAGCAAATAAAATTTAAGTTTGGAGATACCCCACACAAGGGCCAAACATTCCTTTTCTATGGTGGAGTATCTCGTTTCTGCGGGAAGGAGTTTCCGGCTTAGGAAGCATACAGGGAAGGGAGTACCATCATGGTATTGTAGTAACACCGCACCTAAGCCAGTATTGGAGGCATCAGTTCTCAAACAAAATGTTTTATTAATATCTGGAATCTTAAGTATAGGGTCTTTCGAAAAGATACTTTTAATCTCATTAAACTTTTCCCGAGCTACGTCGGAAAGTTCAAGAGGTTCCTTCACAGACTTTTTAAGGAAGTCGGATAAGATGCCTGTAAGATCAGTAAGGTTCGGGATAAACCGTGCATAAAAATTTACAGAACCAAGAAAGCTACGCATGAGCTTCTTGGTTTTGGGGAATTTAAATTCTAATAAAGCTTTGATCTTACTGGGGAGAGGCTGCAGAGAGTTATTAGAAAGTATCAGTCCAAGATATCTAATCTTGTTATACCCAAGGAAGCATTTCTTCGGTTTGGCTTAGGCCATGTGAGCGGCTCGCCCCACGTAGATGTCATTACGGCAGTGAGTCCTTGGTGGCCATGTTTACCTGGAGTTTACCTGGAGAGAGTTTCGGGGGTCAACGCCCCCGCGGCCCGGTCTGTGACCAGGCCTCCTGGTGGATCAGCGCCTGATCAACCAGGCTGTTGCTGCTGGCTGCACGCAAACCAACGTACGAGCCACAGCCCGGCTGATCAGGAACTGACTTTAGGTGCTTGTCCAGTGCCAGCTTGAAGACTGCCAGGGGTCTGTTGGTAATCCCCCTTATGTGTGCTGGGAGGCAGTTGAACAGTCTCGGGCCCCTGACACTTATTGTATGGTCTCTTAACGTGCTAGTGACACCCCTGCTTTTCATTGGGGGGATGGTGCATCGTCTGCCAAGTCTTTTGCTTTCGTAGTGAGTGATTTTCGTGTGCAAGTTCGGTACTAGTCCCTCTAGGATTTTCCAGGTGTATATAATCATGTATCTCTCCCTCCTGCGTTCCAGGGAATACAGGTTTAGAAACCTCAAGCGCTCCCAGTAATTGAGGTGTTTTATCTCCGTTATGCGCGCCGTGAAAGTTCTCTGTACATTTTCTAGGTCGGCAATTTCACCTGCCTTGAAAGGTGCTGTTAGAGTGCAGCAATATTCCAGCCTAGATAGAACAAGTGACCTGAAGAGTGTCATCATGGGCTTGGCCTCCCTAGTTTTGAAGGTTCTCATTATCCATCCTGTCATTTTTCTAGCAGATGCGATTGATACAATGTTATGGTCCTTGAAGGTGAGATCCTCCGACATAATCACTCCCAGGTCTTTGACGTTGGTGTTTCGCTCTATTTTGTGGCCAGAATTTGTTTTGTACTCTGATGAAGATTTAATTTCCTCATGTTTACCATATCTGAGTAATTGAAATTTCTCATCGTTGAACTTCATATTGTTTTCTGCAGCCCACTGAAAGATTTGGTTGATGTCCGCCTGGAGCCTTGCAGTGTCTGCAATGGAAGACACTGTCATGCAGATTCGGGTGTCATCTGCAAAGGAAGACACGGTGCTGTGGCTGACATCCTTGTCTATGTCGGATATGAGGATGAGGAACAAGATGGGAGCTAGTACTGTGCCTTGTGGAACAGAGCTTTTCACCGTAGCTGCCTCGGACTTTACTCTGTTGACGACTACTCTCTGTGTTCTGTTAGTGAGGAAATTATAGATCCATCGACCGACTTTTCCTGTTATTCCTTTAGCGCGCATTTTGTGCGCTATTACGCCATGGTCACACTTGTCGAAGGCTTTTGCAAAGTCTGTATATATTACATCTGCATTCTTTTTGTCTTCTAGTGCATTTAGGACCTTGTCGTAGTGATCCAGTAGTTGAGACAGACAGGAGCGACCTGTTCTAAACCCATGTTGCCCTGGGTTGTGTAACTGATGGGTTTCTAGATGGGTGGTGATCTTGCTTCTTAGGACCCTTTCAAAGATTTTTATGATATGGGATGTTAGTGCTATTGGTCTGTAGTTCTTTGCTGTTGCTTTACTGCCCCCTTTGTGGAGTGGGGCTATGTCTGTTGTTTTTAGTAACTGAGGGACGACCCCCGTGTCCATGCTCCCTCTCCATAGGATGGAAAAGGCTCGTGATAGGGGCTTCTTGCAGTTCTTGATGAACACAGAGTTCCATGAGTCTGGCCCTGGGGCAGAGTGCATGGGCATGTCATTTATCGCCTGTTCGAAGTCATTTGGCGTCAGGATAACATCGGATAGGCTTGTGTTAATCAAATTTTGTGGCTCTCTCATAAAAAATTCATTTTGATCTTCGACTCTCAGTCTGGTTAGCGGCTTGCTAAAAACTGAGTCATATTGGGACTTGAGTAGCTCACTCATTTCCTTGTTGTCATCTGTGTAGGACCCATCTTGTTTAAGTAGGGGCCCAATACTGGACGTTGTTCTCGATTTTGATTTGGCATAGGAGAAGAAATACTTTGGGTTTCTTTCGATTTCATTTATGGCTTTTAGTTCTTCCCGCGATTCCTGACTCCTAAAGGATTCTTTTAGCTTAAGTTCGATGCTTGCTATTTCTCTGACCAGTGTCTCCCTGCGCATTTCAGATATATTGACCTCTTTTAGCCGCTCTGTTATTCTTTTCCGTCGCCTGTAAAGGGAGCGCCTGTCTCTTTCTATTTTACATCTACTCCTCCTTTTTCTTAGAGGAATAAGCCTTGTGCATACATCGAGTGCCACCGAGTTAATCTGTTCTAGGCATAAGTTTGGGTCTGTGTTGCTTAGTATATCTTCCCAGCTTATATCGGTTAGGACTTGGTTTACTTGGTCCCACTTTATGTTTTTGTTATTGAAGTTGAATTTGGTGAATGCTCCCTCGTGACTAGTCTCATTTTGTCGGTCTGGGGCTCCACGCATACATGTCTGAACCTCAATTATGTTGTGATCTGAGTATATTGTTTTTGATATGGTGACATTTCTTATCAGATCATCATTGTTAGTGAAGATGAGGTCTAGTGTATTCTCCAGTCTAGTAGGCTCTATTATTTGCTGGTTTAAATTGAATTTTGTGCAGAGATTTAAAAGCTCGTGTGAGTGTGAGTTTTCATCAGAGCTGCCTCCTGGTGTTATTACTGCAACAATATTATTTGCTATATTCCTCCATTTTAGGTGCCTTAAGTTGAAATCCCCCAGGAGCAAGATGTTGGGTGCAGGAGCTGGAAGATTTTCCAGACAGTGGTCAATTTTTAACAGCTGTTCCTGGAATTGCTGGGATGTTGCATCCGGAGGCTTGTAGACTACCACAATGACTAGGTTTTGGTTCTCGACCTTTACTGCTAAAACTTCCACTACGTCATTTGAGGCATTAAGCAGTTCTGTGCAAACAAGTGACTCTGCAATGTACAGGCCAACCCCCCCCCCCTTTTGCCTGTTCACTCTGTCACATCTGTATAGGTTGTAACCTGGGATCCATATTTCGTTGTCCAAGTGATCCTTTATGTGGGTCTCAGTGAAAGCCGCGAACATTGCCTTTGCCTCTGCAAGCAGTCCAAGTAACCTATGCAAAACTGATGTTAATGTTTGGATATGTTCGCCCCACGTGGATGTCATTACGTAAATGTTATCAAAATAAACTGAAACATTTGGCATATTACCCAAGACCTTTCTCATCAGTCTCACGTAGGTAGCACAGGCAGTTACCAAACCGAAGGGCATAGTTCTATACTGTATCAGTCCTTGGTGTGTAGGAAAAGCAGTGTACTGCTTATAAGAAGGATCTAACATTACTTGATGATATGCCTGCACAATATCAATCTCTGAAAAGAAAGAAGAGTCATAAAATTTGTGTAGATCGCTATGTATTAATGGCATAGGCTCAGCATCCCACCGAGTTATAGCATTAAGGCCTCTAAAGTCAATAGCAAGTCTATATGAATCATCTTCCTTCTTAACCATGACTACTGGTGAGCAATATGAAGATACTACAGGTTCAATGATCTTTAGTTTTAATAATTTGTCTACCTCTCGGTCAAATGCATCCCTAAGGTGAACTGGAACTGGGTATAATTTTCGTTTGATAGGATTGTCTGTCACTAAGTCAATCTTATGGACTACCGTGGAGGTAACACCTGGAATATCAGTAAAGACGTCTGAAAAGTTACTCACACATTGAAGTAGTTCATGTCTCTTATGGTCAACCAAAGATTCATTAATATTAATGTTGGTTGTGCCCGAGTGGTCAAGAGTCACCAAGTCATGTAGTTCTTCATCATAGTCTAAGTTAGAGGTGTCAATTACGCACACCTTACATTCTTCAGTTGTTTTATAAAGTTCGTGTGGAAAAACTAAGTCAAAGTTATTAAGGCAGTTAACCGAATTTCTTCGGTAATATTTCTTAAGGATGTTGATATGATAAAGCTTAGGTTTCCCTTTGACTTCTATGAGGTAGTCAACTTTCCCACAAATTTTCAATACTTTATATGGACCTTTCCTTGCTACTAATAATTTATTTGACTTGATAGGCAAAAGTACCAGAACTTCATCCCCTACTTTAAAACTTCTCCTCTGACTTTTGGAATCAAAATAGGTTTTGTATTGGTCCATTGAGAAGTGTAAGTTTTTCGAAACTATGTCAGAGGTCTCCTCAAGTTTGGATCTAAGGTCAAGGAGAAACTGGTAAGAAGACTGAACCTCAGCATTTACCTCCTCATTAGTCCATAAGTCATGAAGGATGGACAATGGGCCTCTGGCCTGTCTACCATAGAGAAGTTCAAAAGGTGAAAACCCCAAAGAGTCACTGGGAACTTCCCTCATGGCAAACAAAGCACAGGGTAGGTAACGATGCCACTCCTTATGTTTAATGGAGCAAAGTTTCATTAAAATGGACTTGAGAATCGAATGCTGGCGCTCAATCCTCCCATTACAGCTGGGATGATAGGGTGTGGTGAAGAGAGGCTTCACTCCCAGAAGTTGGTATAGATGTTGCATTAAGTCAGATGTGAATTGTGTCCCACGGTCAGACAAAATTTCTCTAGGGATGCACACTCTGGAGAAGATGGACAAAAGGGTATGGGTATGGCTTCAGGGAAACTCGAAGCATAATCAACTAATGTTAATATATATCTATGTCCCCCAGATGAAAGTGGTGATAAAGGACCAACGATGTCAATAGCTACTCTTTCAAAGGGTACAGTAAAGACTGGCATTTTGACCATAGGTACTCGCCTGGTACCTCGGGAGGATGACAGTTGGCAAACTTTACACGATCTACAATAGGCAGTGACATCTGAGGACATTTTTGGCCAAAAATAGGTTTCTCTGATTTTATTTAAGGTTTTACGATGCGAGAAATGTCCGGCCACTGGCAGGTCATGAGCCATTTTAAGAACAGTCTCTCTGCATTGACTTGGAACAACTAAGATGGAATAGTCTATCTCTTCTGAATTTAATTTGAATACTGACTTGTACAAGATACCTTTTATATATTCAAATTTATATGAAAAGTTTTTCTTTGGATAACTTGATTTTGTTTAGCGGCATTATGGCAATTCTGAAGTGAAGGGCAATTACGTTGGAAATTGACAAAGGAGTCGTTCGATATATCTAAAGGCTTAAAGTCAGGGAAAATCAAAGGATGGACAGTAGGAGAAGTCTGGGCTTTGGTCTGAGCCCTAGTCAAGACATTTATGGTATCGGAGGTGATATCTTCACTTTCATCTAACAAGTGAACCGGTGATCCTACTACCTCGCTTTCGAGAGTAGCATCACTGGTTTTTAATCCCCCATCATCGGCAACGGCTACGATTTCAACAAGCAGTGTCACCAACACCAGACACCCAAGTTTTAAATTAGCGTTGAATTCAGTTATCATTTATATTTTTAATTTTTCATTTTCTTTAATGTAGGATTAATATTTCATATTTAAGTGTTTTATATTTTATATTTTTCAAAATAATAAAGTGTTTATGTTTGTCAGTTTTTATTCTTTTTCTATACATTAATTATCCTGGCAAGGTCGCCACTTGTGAAGGCTTACTCAGCCCTGTAACAACTTCAGACAGTATTACCCAGGCTGGCTCCTCCTCAGGAAAATTAATGCATAGAAAAAGAATAAAAACTGACAAACATAAACACTTTATTATTTAGAAAATATAAAATATAAAACACTTAAATATGAAATATTTATCCTACATTAAAGAAAATGAAAAATGAAAAATATAAATGATAACTGAATTCAACGCTAATATAAAACTTGGGTGTCTGGTTTTACCTGGAGTTTACCTGGAGAGAGTTCCGGGGGTCAACGCCCCCGCGGCCCGGTCTGTGACCAGGCCTCCTGGTGGATCAGAGCCTGATCAACCAGGCTGTTGCTGCTGGCTGCACGCAAACCAACGTACGAGCCACAGCCCGGCTGATCAGGAACTGACTTTAGGTGCTTGTCCAGTGCCAGCTTGAAGACTGCCAGGGGTCTATTGGTAATCCCCCTTATGTGTGCTGGGAGGCAGTTGAACAGTCTCGGGCCCCTGACACTTATTGTATGGTCTCTTAACGTGCTAGTGACACCCCTGCTTTTCATTGGGGGGATGGTGCATCGTCTGCCAAGTCTTTTGCTTTCGTAGTGAGTGATTTTCGTGTGCAAGTTCGGTACTAGTCCCTCTAGGATTTTCCAGGTGTATATAATCATGTATCTCTCCCTCCTGCGTTCCAGGGAATACAGGTTTAGGAACCTCAAGCGCTCCCAATAATTGAGGTGTTTTATCTCCGTTATGCGCACCGTGAAAGTTCTCCGTACATTTTCTAGGTCGGCAATTTCACCTGCCTTGAAAGGTGGTGTTAGTGTGCAGCAATATTCCAGCCTAGATAGAACAAGTGACCTGAAGAGTGTCATCATGGGCTTGGCCTCCCTAGTTTTGAAGGTTCTCATTATCCATCCTGTCATTTTTCTAGCAGATGCGATTGATACAATGTTATGGTCCTTGAAGGTGAGATCCTCCGACATGATCACTCCCAGGTCTTTGACGTTGGTGTTTCGCTCTATTTTGTGGCCAGAATTTGTTTTGTACTCTGATGAAGATTTAATTTCCTCATGTTTACCATATCTGAGTAATTGAAATTTCTCATCGTTGAACTTCACTTTGGACCAAGGATAACATCAGAGCACAGTTGTGGCAGAATAGCTAAATGTACATCTTGATAATCCTTTCCATTAACTCTGAGATTTACCTTACAAAACCCTAAGGTCTGAATAGAGAGAGATGTTGATGCCATGGAAACGGTACCTGATGAGTGATGTACAGTCAAGGAGTGGCGTTTAACTAAGTCAAGGCTGATGAAACTCTCTGAGCTGCCACTATCAGTAAGACCATCTACTTCTGTTCCTTTGATGAATACTTTCACAACTGCCTTTGACAGTGAATTTGGAGTAGCCGCAGAAGTCACTGTTGCTAGAGTCACATGATCACTGGAATGTGTGGAGGTACTAGCTCTTGTTGATGCATTAGCACGACATACTTTAGCAAAGTGACCTTTCTTGTGGCATTTATGGCACATTGCTTCACGAGCAGGACACTTTGGACGTGGATGTCTTGAAAAACCACAAAAGAAACACACCGTACCTGCTGCTGCTGTCACTGAGGCAGGTTCCACAGTAACTTCATTGCAAGAGTCTTGGTCAGGAATTGCAGCACTTACCACTCGAGAAGGCTGAGTGGTACTGTATACTTCAGAATTCTTCTGGGCTGAATCTAGAGCTCTTGCCTGGTCAAAGGCAGCGGCTAAGTCGAGAGTTTTATTCTCCAATAAACACTGCCTTATTATTGGTGATTGCAGGCCACTGATAAAAGCATCCCTGATGGACTCTTCACAATACTGAGCAGCTGTCACTGCTTGGAAGTGACAGTCCTTACCTAAAATTTTCAGTGCTTGAAGATATTCCTCTAAGGATTCATCAATCTGCTGGCGGCGAGTTGCAAGGCGATAGCGTGCAAAGATTTCATTTGTAGGTTTAATATACTGAGACTTGAGGGTT
Organism: Cherax quadricarinatus; assembly: GCF_038502225.1. NCBI lineage: Eukaryota > Metazoa > Arthropoda > Malacostraca > Decapoda > Parastacidae > Cherax > Cherax quadricarinatus. Next base: position 18,797 of record NW_027197415.1, read on the forward strand.
TTGATAGCATCTTCGTAGGTATTACACTCAGAAATAGCCTCATATATCTTAGGTGACACAAAATTGATGAGCAGACTTAGTTTATCTAGATCTTCTTTAGGAAGGGCTCCCAAAAAGTTTTCGAAAGTCTTAAACCAGTGCTTCCATTCCTGAGCAGCCGTTGATAAGCTGGGGTCACAGTCTAGCCTCTCAGGTTTCAGTAAACGCTCCATGTTGTGATGTAGTCTAGCGCAGGATCACCACCAAGTAGCCCAGGATTCTATGTTCAATAAATTGTTGTAATAGAAACACAGGCCTTATCTCTAGGCTATATTGAACATAGAATCTTCACAGTACGTCTGCAACAACAAAATATAATGACTAGTACATCTAATAATGGCTTCTACAGGGATGGTGATGTCTTGCATATGTCAAGAGAAAAGTTATAACTACAGGCCACATATTTAAACTCACCATGTAATCTGCATCACTAATATATGGATAGAATAGAAGAGAATCACACACCATGTGTTGGCGCCCATAACACACACCAAACTGTTGTTGTTGTTGTTAAGGGCCCCGAGAGGTGGTGCAGTATTATCCTGCTGCTGCTCCCCACAGGAGCAGTATCACTACACCTGCCTCATGGCCAAATGTAATCCCAGATTCTCTAAGTAATGCTTTCATTGCAGAAAACTTCAGTCAAACTCTGAACATTGACTTTAGGAAATCAGCAAGGATTTATGATGATGGAAGTCGTCGTTGTTTAAAGTCATCTATGCTTTATAGGAAGCTTGCAGATTCAGAAACTGTGAAAAGATCATGGATGGTATACTCTGGAAGCTCAGGAAAAGTGTACTGTTCAGCATGCAAGCTATTTTCTACCAAAGAAAATACCTTCACACAGGGGTTCAATGACTGGAAAAATTCCAAGCGTTTCGAGGAACATGAAAACAGCACCACTCACAGGAGCTGCATTTTAGCCAGTGTATTTCGTGCACAGAAAAAAGGCTTATTGGGTTCTCATTTGGAAAATAAAACTGAAAAAGAGCGAACTTATTAGAGAAAAGTTCTAGAAAGAGTTGTTGCTGTTGTAAAATTCTTAGCTCTAAGAGGACATGCTTTCCGTGGAGAAAATGAGGTTTTTGGTTCGGAAAACAATGGCAATTTCCTAGGGATCATAGAACTGTTAGGATAATTCGATCCATTCTTAGCAAATCATGTGTCACGCCTTGGGAATGCAGGAAGAGGCACTGTATCTTACATGTCATCTACTATATGCAATGAATTTATTGAACTGATGACTAAGAAGGTCCTCAATAACATCATAGCAGCTGTGAAAACTGGAAAATACTTTGCAATAAGTGTAGATTCAACACCAGATATTTCACATACAGATCAATTGACATTCATTGTTCGCTTTGTCGACTCCAGTGGTAAGCCTGTAGAGCGCTTTATAAAATTCATTCCTCTTTCAGGCCATGATGGAGAAACAATGATGAATGTAGTACTGAATACTCTGCTTGAACATGATCTCTCTATTATGGATTGCCGTGGCCAGAGCTACGACAATGCAAGTAACATGTCGGGTAAATATAATGGATTGCAAGCCCGTATCAAGCAAATCAACCCACTTGCTGAATATGTGCCCTGCTCAGCATATTCTCTTAATCTTGTTGGGTCATGTGCTGCGGAGTGTTGTGTCGCTGCAGTTTCATTTTTTGGACTTTTACAAGCACTCTTTAATTTTTTTCTCTGCTTCAACGCATCGGTGGAGTATACTCAAGTCAACCATTCATGGAGATGTCATCAAATCATTATGAACAACAAGGTGGTCAGCGCAGCATGATGCAACACATGCTTTGAAAGACAGCTTTCCTGAAATACGTTCTGCTTTGATCCAAATACCAGAGGATGAAGACCAGACAGCAACTACAAGAAGCAAAGCAGCCAGCTTAGCATCAAAATTTTGAATTGGCCTTACTCTGTGTGCTTTGGGACTGTATACTGGAAAGGTTAAATGCCACGAACAAGACACTTCAGAAAATTGAAATTGAAATGGCTACTTGTGCTAACTTCTATGCAGGCTTAGTGGAATTTGTAAGCTCACTTCGCAATGATGAAGCTTTTGAAATGTTTGAAGAGAAAGCTAAACTGCTGGTGAAAGACTACAGTTACCAGGCTGATCATCAGCGGTCAAGGAAGAGGAAACGCAATTTTGAAGAGCCAGACAATGAAATTGTGTTGCTACCAAGGCAGAAATGTAAGACAGCTACATACTTCGTCATTCTGGATTCACTGATTACAGAACTAGTGAAAAGAAAAGAAATCTACCAGAATCTCAATGACAAGTTTGGATTTCTGTTCAAAATTACTTCTATGCCAGATGCAGAATTGAGAGAAGCTGCATTAAAGTTGCAACAACACCTTTCAGCAGATGTTCAGGACACATTTGTTGAAGAAATAGTTCATTTTTCTGGGTATATGAATCAGATTAAAGCTCCACCTGAAAAATGTGCGCCATCAGCTGCTTTGAAACATTTAAGAAATGCAGGTATCTCAGAAACCTTCCCTAATGTTGACATAGTGTATCGCCTTTACCTAACACTTCCGGCTACTAACTGTGAAGGAGAACGTTCATTTTCTGTTTTGAAAAGAGTGAAAAACCAGCTCCATTCAACAATGAGCCAAGACAAATTGTGTAACCTAGCCTTGTTGACCATTGAGTCTGATCTAACAAGAAATATTGATTTTCAGAATATAATTGATGATTTTGCCAAAATGAAATCCAGAAAAAAGTTTATTTAAGAAGTGCCTGTGAATATAAACAATTCTTTACTTTCTTGAGTTTATATGATTTGATAGTCTTATGCATGATGCAATGATAACAATAATGGTCAGTGATTTATAAAGGGAATAATAGTGCTGTAGTGGTTATGCTGAATATAATAGGTACATGATGTCACTACTTTAATAGCCTAATCTAGTAATACTATGCTGTCTTGAGTTTATTCTCTTCAAAATGCATGATTTAACAAGATAGTTATAATGGCTGTTGGTAAATGGTTTTGGTTGTCTTGATGTACTTTCCCTATTAAATTTAATCTAAATAGCCAGAATGTATTAATTAGACATTAAACAGGCTCACACCAACACCCCCAACCAAGCTGGAAGGGGTCGCTTCGCTTAACTGTTACTCAAAGGGGCCCCGCAAATCTGAATAGCCTAGGGCCCGGAGACTTCTTAATCCGGCCCTGGGTGCGACTTCCGTGGAAGCTCGACCGTCCAGAATTTTATTTTATTTATTATCACACTGGCCGATTCCCACCAAGGCAGGGTGGCCCGAAAAAGAAAAACTTTCACCATCATTCACTCCATCACTGTCTTGCCAGAAGGGTGCTTTACACTACAGTTTTTAAACTGCAACATTAACACCCCTCCTTCAGAGTGCAGGCACTGTACTTCCCATCTCCAGGACTCAAGTCCGGCCTGCCGGTTTCCCTGAACCCCTTCATAAATGTTACTTTGCTCACACTCCAACAGCACGTCAAGTATTAAAAACCATTTGTCTCCATTCACTCCTATCAAACACGCTCATGCATACCTGCTGGAAGTCCAAGCCCCTCGCACACAAAACCTCCTTTACCCCCTCTCTCCAACCTTTCCTAGGCCGACCCCTACCCCGCCTTCCTTCCACTACAGACTGATACACTCTTGAAGTCATTCTGATTCGCTCCATTCTCTCTACATGTCCGAACCACCTCAACAACCCTTCCTCAGCCCTCTGGACAACAGTTTTGGTAATCCCGCACCTCCTCCTAACTTCCAAACTACGAATTCTCTGCATTATATTCACACCACACATTGCCCTCAGACATGACATCTCCACTGCCTCCAGCCTTCTCCTCGCTGCAACATTCATCACCCATGCTTCACACCCATATAAGAGCGTTGGTAAAACTATACTCTCATACATTCCCCTCTTTGCCTCCAAGGACAAAGTTCTTTGTCTCCACAGACTCCTAAGTGCACCACTCACTCTTTTTCCCTCATCAATTCTATGATTCACCTCATCTTTCATAGACCCATCCGCTGACACGTCCACTCCCAAATATCTGAATACATTCACCTCCTCCATACTCTCTCCCTCCAATCTGATATTCAATCTTTCATCACCTAATCTTTTTGTTATCCTCATAACCTTACTCTTTCCTGTATTCACCTTTAATTTTCTTCTTTTGCACACCCTACCAAATTCATCCACCAATCTCTGCAACTTCTCTTCAGAATCTCCCAAGAGCACAGTGTCATCAGCAAAGAGCAGCTGTGACAACTCCCACTTTGTGTGTGATTCTTTATCTTTTAACTCCACGCCTCTTGTCAAGACCCTCGCATTTACTTCTCTTACAACCCCATCTATAAATATATTAAACAACCACGGTGACATCACACATCCTTGTCCAGAATTACCTACTAATTATAGGATGGCGTATGGACAGTTAAAGGGCCCAGCTCTGCGAACTGAGCAAGACACCAAAATTGTTGACTGCTTATAGTGATATAATTAATAAACAGTTAAATAATAAATTGTTCTTACTTCAGGCGACGATAAATGCACACCTTAAGTGCATAGGTTGTCCACTGAGCGAAGTAATTAGGTAAATAATCTTATATGGACAATTTCCAGGTGTGACGTCAACTGAAGAGGAACTAAAGAGGATATGTGAAGGGGTTAATGAAATAATGCAAGGTGCAAGGATACCCCTGAGGGAATGGAACAGTAATTAGTCCATTTTGAGGGATCAATAAATATGGATAGCCATGGAGTTGAAGTGCCTATATGCAGTAATGTGCTGGGGCTGACTTGGGACACTGAGAGAGACTTGTTATTGTTAAAGTCTCATAATTCCAGTATGCCCAATAAATTAACCCAGGGAGCATAGGCTTATGCCCCTGAGAGAATGGAACAGTAATTAGTCCATTTTGAGGGATCAATAAATATGGATGGCCATGGAGTTGAAGTGCCTATATGCAGTAATGGGCTGGGGCTGACTTGGGATACTGAGAGAGACTTGTTATTGTTAAAGTTTCATAATTTCAGTATGCCCAACAAATTAACCCAGAGAGCAGAGGCTTAGTGTCACACCTTACAATAAGAGGGAAATTGTTAATACCAGAAGCATGGAAGCTTGAGTGTGCTTTGGATGGAGCCCCACCTGTGGAGTTAACAGGTGGAAAGAATTAATGGGTGATTATGTAAATACCAATGTTGGAGTTCCCAAGCCAGGTGGCCAATGAAGATGGGAAAATTGTACTCCACATTATGTAAGTCGTCTAGCAACGACCTCCGCCCGGCCACAGCGTGGAAAATATTTTAATTTTCTGAAACTATAGTGCCTAATAGGTGTTTAATGTGTCGATATGGGTCAAAAATGTATTTGAAAATAGGATGGAACCAAGAGTTCCCTTTGCGCATGTACGGATGTGCGGGGGTAGAGGTCGACTCGGGGCATGAGTGAGGCGGCAGTGTTTTGAATGTAGTGAGGAAACTGTGAAACATGGGATCAAGAAATTGGCGTTCACGGCGGCCTAAGGATTAATATAGGCCTCACTTCATAATAGGAAGTGACGTGACTGTCCCTGGTGAAGGGTGAGGGAACGTGATTGACGGCACCACTGTAAATAAGGTGGTAGAATGAGTGAATAAGGGTAGGACCTGTGGTGACTGGTGCGCCGCCATGGACTGTGTCCAGGGGAAAATTACCCTTGGTTTAATCATCACTCATCGGTCTCAGATCTTAATGGAGTGATCTCTAATGTGTATAATAATTATGAGAATTTAAATCGTCTGGTGAATTGTAATGTAATTAATGATAATAACGCTAAGTTAAGAGAATGCGTGAAGTGAAATAAGTCACCTTGCTCCGAGTGAACATGCTAGACCACATTGTTCCTGTCCCGAGGAAAGTTAAGCTTTATGGAGTCACGACTTCTAAACCGGGACAAACCAACGGATACCTTGTCCTGCTGGAATAAGAATAAGTAAGTAAGTAAGTAAGTAAATTTATTCAGGTATACACAATACAGTTACATAGAATTATCATACATAGCAGCATATGTGTAGAGAACCTAGGATAACCCAAAAAAGTCAGACAGAGTGACTTATTTCCATTGGGGTCCTTTTACCTTTTTATTATAATATAAAGGTTATAATATTTTCTTATTATTCTATAATGAAGATAACATCTTATTATCATACTAAAAAGACTATCTACTACACGAGGGTCATTAAGACTATCTACAATACGAGGGTCATTAAGACTATCTACTACCCGAGGGTCATTACGACTATCTACAATACGAGGGTCATTACTAGGGATAAGGTAAAATTTACACGTATTTTAGCTAAAAAATAGAAAATCATTCCCCTCCCTTTCTGTTGCTTCATTCATCAGACACTTTTTGGCAGTCTTCTTGAACTGGTTCAAGCTATGACTGGCCTTGACATTTGTGGGTAGTCTGTTCCATTCCTTTATTGCTGTACAATAAAAGGTGTTTGAAGCCTGGCCACTGACTGTGGGTACTACAAAGTTGTGCTCTCTCCCCCTAGTACTATGATTGCTTTGGTTCCCAACCTTGACAAAATTGACAGCAAGATATTCTGGACACTGTTCGTGAGCAATTTTATAAACATGATTTAGCTTCAGTTGTTTTACTCTGTCTTCAACATTCAGCATATCCAACTGCTGTAATTCATCCTGGCCTACATGTTCTCTTGGTCCCAGCCCCAGGATGAATCTTACGATTTTGTTCTGGGTGATTTGCAGTCTATCTTTCAGTTTTTTTGTCAAGGCAGAGTACCAAGAAGAGCAAGCGTAATCCATATGGCATTGTATAAGGGCTAGACATAGGGTCCTGCGAGCCTCAGTAGGTAGACACTGTGCTTGTCTATACAGGAACTTCAGCCTGGCATTCGCTTTCTTTACTACACTGTTCCCTATCAATTCTCCTGACATGCATGGGTCAAAGGGGATTCCCAGATATTTAACTGATGAAACCAAAGTGATGGACTCCCCATTACACTGAACATTAAAATTATTTACCCTTCTCAGTTTATGTTTCGTTCCAAAGAGAATGGCTTCAGTTTTCCCTAGGTGTAATGATAGTTTGTTGTCTACTAACCATTTGCTGCAGGACTCCAGTTCCAGTGTTAAAACATTAGCAATATCTTGTGGGTCTTTACCTGTCACTAACAGAGCACTGTCATCTGCATACAGTAGGAGTTTGCACTTGACACTGATAGGCATATCATTGACATAACATAAGAATAGTAAGGGACCCAGAATACTACCTTGGGGAACTCCACATGTTATCGGCAGGGGTTCTGATTCCGTTTTGTTGATTTTGACTATTTGTCTCCTGTTGCTAAGGTAGGACTTAAACCAGTCTACAGAACCTATACCGATAGCTTGAAGTTTCTTACATAATATATTGTGGTTGACAGTATCGAAGGCCTTTTGCAGGTCTAAGGTTACCATACCTATGAGGTTCCCTTTTGACATTTCAGTTCTCAGGTAATCCATCAGATTAATAAGGGAGGTATCGGTTGAGTAGGATCTTCTAAAGCCCGATTGATAGCTATGGAGAATGCTGTTGTCATTAAGGTACTTAACTACTTGAGAATACACCGCCCTCTCCAGAATTTTAGATATTATACTGAGTATACTAACAGGTCTATAGTTGCTTACATCAGACCTATTATTTTTCTTGAAGATAGGAGTAACTCTGGCCTCCTTGAACCCCTCCGGTATGGTATTAGTGGTGATTGATAGATTTATTATGTGAGCAATAGGGATTGACAGTTCAGAAGCACCATCTTTTAGGAACTTAGACGGGATGTTACCAGGGCCTGTGCTCTTAGTTGGGTTTAACCTGCTTAGTTCTTTTTGAATGAAGTCATGAGATACACTTACTAGTTGGCAACTGTTTGGGGTTACCCCTTTATTGGTATAGTATGTTTGAAACTTATCAGAGTCTGTGTTAAAGGTATTTGATGCAGCTGGTAGTTTACTTACTAGTGTTGATGCAACAGATGTGTAGTAGGAATTAAAGCAATTTGCCACCTTAGATGTTTCGTGGCATACCTCATTATCGATAGTGAGTACTATGTTAGACCTATCTACTGGCTTATGGCTATACCCCAACTGTTTTAGTTGTTGCCAGAGCTTTCTGGGGTTATGCTTATATTCTTCAATTTTTGAGCAATAGTGCTTTGCCTTTGCTCCTTTTATAAGCCTCTGTACTCTGTTCCTCACCCTTTGGAATTCATTTAGTGCTGCAATATCCTGTCTGTTTGCTTTAAATCTTTTTAGCAGCTGGTCTCTGAATTTCATATTATCTAATATGTCAGTAGTCATCCAGGGTTCAGTTCTTCGTTTAATCCTAACCTCTTTAACTGGTGCAATATTATTAAGAATGGTAGTGAACATTGTTTTGAATTTTTCCCCCGTGTCGGTGTAGCAGGACATCGAAATGAGATGGTGAATGGAGGAAATAAGGAGTATCAATCACCCACAGTTAAGTAACCCTTCTAGTTATAGCAGACTGATACTGGCCAGTTAGGTATGTTATAATTGGATAGGTTATGAGTGATCCAGCTACATCAAGTGATCACCAGAGAATATCTGGTAAGTGGTGAGATTATGTACAAGTGTTTTTCCTTAATAATAATATCTTTATTTTACTACAAGTACATGTACAGGGTATACAGTCCTAGCTGATTACAATGACATATTACTATATAGAAAGTCCCTTGTTATGCTCCGGAGGCATTTCGGGCAAATTAGGTCAGTGTCCCAGGATGCGACCCACACCAGTCGACTAACACCCAGGTACCCATTTTACTGATGGGGAACATAGACAACAGGTGGAAAGAAACACGTCCAATGTTTCTACTCTGGCTGGGAATCGAACCCAGGCCCTCGCCGTGTGAACCGAGAGCGTTAACCACCAGGCCACCAGAGTCCCTTGATGGATATATCTATGTGTAACCTACCCCACCCCCCTTCATTCAGTTACACTAATATAATCTATACAGTCCTCAATTAATTAGTAGTGCCGTACTTGTGGTTGCTATCCAATCTATACTGGTCTCGGATAGATATGGATAAGATTGTGAGGTCGAAGGCCCACCTCCAGTGACCAGGGGTGGTGAAGTTTTCTCACATATCTACACGGGGTGACTATGGTAAACAATATAGGGTTATTTCCCAATGAGATTACTTGTATGTATATAATGTTGAGGTACATACAGTAAATCACCCCTAGAAAATTTTCCATAAATTGTATGCATTGCAATTCTTAGAAAAATTAGTGCCCTTGCAGAAGAGACAATCTCTCTTTTCTTTGACTGGTTTCTTATTAACTGGGCTACTCTTAGTAGGGTACTTATTCTTCTTACCTTGTGGAGAATCATTATTTCTGATTCCTGCTACCTGATATGCACCTATGCAACTCTTTTTAGGAAATGAATTTTGATTATTAACATTGGGATAATTTTCCCCTTTGTGAAACTTGACAGATACCTCAGAGTTATTATGTTTTGCATCTTTAAAATGAGTTAGTTACAGTGAGTACAGTAGAATTGTATATTCTATCAGGTGATGCTACATGATTTTGATAAGTCTACTAGAGACTTACTGCACCATTGAATTACAGTATTACAATGTAACAACTTAAAACAATTTACAATTTGATGTATTAAATTCAGTACCATTTAAAACAATGAAATTTGGTATTATAATGGAACAATTTACACTATGATGTACTGTATTACAATCTACTACTATTTATAGCAATTCATTCAATTCAATTCAATTCAAAGTTTATTCTCTATAAGGATTACAATGCTGAGTTTACAGAAATTTGGTTATTGTTTGGTTTACATGTAGTAAAATTGTGATTACAGAGTGTACCACTAGAACGCTTAGCATGGCTAGGCATTTCGGGCATACTTAGTTTTATTCTTAATTGTAAAATATTACAAATTATGAGGTAAGTTGGTATTATGGCTAAGTGACTAAATACTAGTTTGTGAGTTTAGCAATGTGAATGCTTTTGTTTTGGCACAGTACATAGTTTCAGTATTGGAGTATCACAGGATTCATTATTTTAAGACTGAGATTAATATTTCTGTTTATGGTCAAATGAGTGAGTGAGTCTAAGTGAGAACCACCAGGTGGTATTCGTGTAGTTAGTTGACGGGGAAAAATGGAAAAATAGACATCCTAATTTCGAGGTAGTAAGTGGCTGAGCATTCATCATCACAATATGAGTAGCTTTTGAGAAACTGGTAGTGAACAGGTACCGTTTGTCTGGTTAATTTTAGGTGATGAGGTGATTTCTTATTAGGGCCTTAAACTGATTTGCAGACAAGGGTCCTTCAGTTTGTTCTGGCAATGAATTTCAGATCTTCGGGCGTTTTATGTGCATAGCATTTTTGGATAAGGAGAGATGAACACGGGAGATATCGAGGAGTGATCTGTGTCTCGCATAATGGTTGTGTGTTCTGTTACAGTTATCAAGGAGGAGTTTGAGAGGAGGGTTTACATTAGAGTATAGTGTTCTGTGTATGTAGTAGGCACAATAATAAGTGTGGATGTTTTGAATATTTAGTAAGTTATGACTCATGAAAAGTGTTGTCTAATGCAGAAGCTAGTTATCAATCACACTGCAGTTTTTTGTTGGGTTATTAAAGGATTAAGGTGATTTGCTGTGGTTAAGCCCCATGCACAAATGCCATAGGTGAGGTAAGGGTGAATGAGAGAGAGTGGTACAAAGCTAGAAGAACTGATGAGGTACATAGTACAGTATCTTTGAAAGGATGCCTACTGTTTTGGAGACTTTCCTGGAAATTTGCTTAATGTGTGTCTGAAATTTGAGACAGTAATCAAGGTGGAGACCTAGAAATTTTCCATCTGCCTGTCTCAAAATAGGTGAACCATTTATCAAAATGTTTAGCTCTGCATTTGAAGCTGTTTTCAAAAAGCATGAAAATAGTTTGTTTTAATATAAAACTTTAAATGTTCATAACTGTGGAAAATACTGTACATATTTTCCGGAAATATGGTAATTTATAGGTAAATAGATGCCCTATATTGTATTTTTAAAAGAAGTATGATATCGAAAATGGGGAACCTGCTGCTGGGGGAGTCACTCGCCATCTAGGTTTTTGAATTTTGTACAAACTTTGGTGTAATGGGGAAGAATTTTTCGTGCTCTAGAGGTTAAAATTGTGCTGACACCTCTCAAATAGGAGGTGAAATTGGTGGATATGCATTCCTGCATAACTTGAGATATCAGGCGAATGGACAAGACCTCTTCAGGAACCTCAGATAAGCTCTCTAGATTTGTGTGTAATTCTGGCCAGCATTATTTTCATAGATTTAGTTAGAGTGAGGTTTTCTGAGTATGATACACATTAATCTCCAGTCAAATTGGTGAGTGATATTAAGATATATTTTCCTTCTGTTATGTAATTGTGTATAACCATTTATTATTTTTAATATACAGTCCACAAATTTATATATTTACCAGTATCCCTGGTGTATGTATATTTAATTTAATTAATAGGTCAGAGCAACTTGTGGATATGACAGTTGTAGGTATCGAAGGGGGACATTTTTGCGACCTATGTGTCCCAAATTCCTACTTGTCTATGTAACATTGATAAATAATAATTATCTTTGTTATCATTTACTGTTATGTACATAATTAGTTACATTCAGATACATGCAATTTTCCACATTTAATTTGCCCATTGGTCCTTCTTGAACCGGAGGTAATTAGTGAAGTCATTAATTAGTTAATTACTTAATAATTATATGTGAAATGACAGAAGGAGGTGGGTGTTAAGTTCACAAATTTACTTAATGTGTAGTGGATTATAATTATTACAATATTAATTTTGATAAGCCAAGTGTGGCTAAGTATATATTAATTGTATAATATTAATTTGATAAGACAATTCTGGCCAAGATTTATATCAGTGTATGTGTAATTGATAAGAAAAGCGTGTCTAAAGATTATATTGTGTAAAATAATTTTGCTATGCCAAATTCTGGCAAGGATTTATTAATTTGTATAATATTAATTTTGATGAGCCAAGTTTGTATTAATGCACATTTAAAATTTATATTACAGTTTTTTACCTGGAGTTTACCTGGAGTTTACCTGGAGAGAGTTCCGGGGGTCAACGCCCCCGCGGCCCGGTCTGTGACCAGGCCTCCTGGTGGATCAGAGCCTGATCAACCAGGCTGTTGCTGCTGGCTGCACGCAAACCAACGTACGAGCCACAGCCCGGCTGATCCGGAACTGACTTTAGGTGCTTGTCCAGTGCCAGCTTGAAGACTGCCAGGAGTCTGTTGGTAATCCCCCTTATGTGTGCTGGGAGGCAGTTGAACAGTCTCGGGCCCCTGACACTTATTGTATGGTCTCTTAACGTGCTAGTGACACCCCTGCTTTTCATTGGGGGGATGTTGCATCGTCTGCCAAGTCTTTTGCTTTCGTAGTGAGTGATTTTCGGGTGCAAGTTCGGTACTAGTCCCTCTAGGATTTTCCAGGTGTATATAATCATGTATCTCTCCCTCCTGCATTCCAGGGAATACAGGTTTAGAAACCTCAAGCGCTCCCAATAATTGAGGTGATTTATCTCCGTTATGCGCGCCGTGAAAGTTCTCTGTACATTTTCTAGGTCGGCAATTTCACCTGCCTTGAAAGGTGCTGTTAGAGTGCAGCAATATTCTAGCCTAGATAGAACAAGTGACCTGAAGAGTGTCATCATGGGCTTGGTCTCCCTAGTTTTGAAGGTTCTCATTATCCATCCTGTCATTTTTCTAGCAGATGCGATTGATACAATGTTATGGTCCTTGAAGGTGAGATCCTCCGACATGATCACTCCCAGGTCTTTGACGTTGGTGTTTCGCTCTATTTTGTGGCCAGAATTTGTTTTGTACTCTGATGAAGATTTAATTTCCTCATGTTTACCATATCTGAGTAATTGAAATTTCTCATCATTGAACTTCACTTTGGACCAAGGATAACATCAGAGCACAGTTGTGGCAGAATAGCTAAATGTACATCTTGATAATCCTTTCCATTAACTCTGAGATTTACCTTACAAAACCCTAAGGTCTGAATAGAGAGAGATGTTGATGCCATGGAAACGGTACCTGATGAGTGATGTACAGTCAAGGAGTGGCGTTTAACTAAGTCAAGGCTGATGAAACTCTCTGAGCTGCCACTATCAATAAGACCATCTACTTCTGTTTCTTTGATGAATACTGCCTTTGAGAGTGAATTTGGAGTAGCCGCAGAAGTCACTGTTGCTAGAGTCGCATGATCACTGGAATGTGTGGAGGTACTAGCTCTTGTTGATGCATTAGCACGACATACTTTAGCAAAGTGACCTTTCTTGTGGCATTTATGGCACATTGCTTCACGAGCAGGACACTTTGGACGTGGATGTCTTGAAAAACCACAAAAGAAACACACCGTACCTGCTGCTGCTGTCACTGAGGCAGGTTCCCCAGTAACTTCATTGCAAGAGTCTTGGTCAGGAATTGCAGCACTTACCACTCGAGAAGGCTGAGTGGTACTGTATACTTCAGAATTCTTCTGGGCTGAATCTAGAGCTCTTGCCTGGTCAAAGGAAGCGGCTAAGTCGAGAGTTTTATTCTCCAATAAACGCTGCCTTATTATTGGTGATTGCAGGCCACTGATAAAAGCATCCCTGATGGACTCTTCACAATACTGAGCAGCTGTCACTGCTTGGAAGTGACAGTCCTTACCTAAAATTTTCAGTGCTTGAAGATATTCCTCTAAGGATTCATCAATCTGCTGGCGGCGAGTTGCAAGGCGATAGCGTGCAAAGATTTCATTTGTAGGTTTAATATACTGAGACTTGAGGGTTTTGATAGCATCTTCGTAGGTATTACACTCAGAAATAGCCTCATATATCTTAGGTGACACAAAATTGATGAGCAGACTTAGTTTATCTAGATCTTCTTTAGGAAGGGCTCCCAAAAAGTTTTCGAAAGTCTTAAACCAGTGCTTCCATTCCTGAGCAGCCGTTGATAAGCTGGGGTCACAGTCTAGCCTCTCAGGTTTCAGTAAACGCTCCATGTTGTGATGTAGTCTAGCGCAGGATCACCACCAAGTAGCCCAGGATTCTATGTTCAATAAATTGTTGTAATAGAAACACAGGCCTTATCTCTAGGCTTTATTGAACATAGAATCTTCACAGTACGTCTGCAACAACAAAATATAATGACTAGTACATCTAATAATGGCTTCTACAGGGATGGTGATGTCTTGCATATGTCAAGAGAAAAGTTATAACTACAGGCCACATATTTAAACTCACCATGTAATCTGCATCACTAATATATGGATAGAATAGAAGAGAATCACACACCATGTGTTGGCGCCCATGACACACACCAAACTGTTGTTGTTGTTGTTAAGGGCCCCGAGAGGTGGTGCAGTATTATCCTGCTGCTGCTCCCCACAGGAGCAGTATCACTACACCTGCCTCATGGCCAAATGTAATCCCAGATTCTCTAAGTAATGCTTTCATTGCAGAAAACTTCAGTCAAACTCTGAACATTGACTTTAGGAAATCAGCAAGGATTTATGATGATGGAAGTCGTCGTTGTTTAAAGTCATCTATGTTTTATAGGAAGCTTGCAGATTCAGAAACTGTGAAAAGATCATGGATGGTATACTCTGGAAGCTCAGGAAAAGTGTACTGTTCAGCATGCAAGCTATTTTCTACCAAAGAAAATACCTTCACACAGGGGTTCAATGACTGGAAAAATTCCAAGCGTTTCGAGGAACATGAAAACAGCACCACTCACAGGAGCTGCATTTTAGCCAGTGTATTTCGTGCACAGAAAAAAGGCTTATTGGGTTCTCATTTGGAAAATAAAACTGAAAAAGAGCGAACTTATTGGAGAAAAGTTCTAGAAAGAGTTGTTGCTGTTGTAAAATTCTTAGCTCTAAGAGGACATGCTTTCCGTGGAGAAAATGAGGTTTTTGGTTCGGAAAACAATGGCAATTTCCTAGGGATCATAGAACTGTTAGGATAATTCGATCCATTCTTAGCAAATCATGTGTCACGCCTTGGGAATGCAGGAAGAGGCACTGTATCTTACATGTCATCTACTATATGCAATGAATTTATTGAACTGATGACTAAGAAGGTCCTCAATAACATCATAGCAGCTGTGAAAACTGGAAAATACTTTGCAATAAGTGTAGATTCAACACCAGATATTTCACATACAGATCAATTGACATTCATTGTTCGCTTTGTCGACTCCAGTGGTAAGCTTGTATAGCGCTTTATAAAATTCATTCCTCTTTCAGGCCATGATGGAGAAACAATGATGAATGTAGTACTGAATACTCTGCTTGAACATGATCTCTCTATTATGGATTGCCGTGGCCAGAGCTACGACAATGCAAGTAACATGTCGGGTAAATATAATGGATTGCAAGCCCGTATCAAGCAAATCAACCCACTTGCTGAATATGTGCCCTGCTCAGCATATTCTCTTAATCTTGTTGGGTCATGTGCTGCGGAGTGTTGTGTCGCTGCAGTTTCATTTTTTGGACTTTTACAAGCACTCTTTAATTTTTTTCTCTGCTTCAACGCATCGGTGGAGTATACTCAAGTCAACCATTCATGGAGATGTCATCAAATCATTATCAACAACAAGGTGGTCAGCGCAGCATGATGCAACAAATGCTTTGAAAGACAGCTTTCCTGAAATACGTTCTGCTTTGATCCAAATAGCAGAGGATGAAGACCAGACAGCAACTACAAGAAGCGAAGCAGCCAGCTTAGCATCAAAATTGGAAGATTTTGAATTGGCCTTACTCTGTGTGCTTTGGGACTGTATACTGGAAAGGTTAAATGCCACGAACAAGACACTTCAGAAAATTGAAATTGAAATGGCTACTTGTGCTAACTTCTATGCAGGCTTAGTGGAATTTGTAAGCTCACTTCGCAATGATGAAGCTTTTGAAATGTTTGAAGAGAAAGCTAAACTGCTGGTGAAAGACTACAGTTACCAGGCTGATCATCAGCGGTCAAGGAAGAGGAAACGCAATTTTGAAGAGCCAGACAATGAAATTGTGTTGCTACCAAGGCAGAAATGTAAGACAGCTACATACTTCGTCATTCTGGATTCACTGATTACAGAACTAGTGAAAAGAAAAGAAATCTACCAGAATCTCAATGACAAGTTTGGATTTCTGTTCAAAATTACTTCTATGCCAGATGCAGAATTGAGAGAAGCTGCATTAAAGTTGCAACAACACCTTTCAGCAGATGTTCATGACACATTTGTTGAAGAAATAGTTCATTTTTCTGGGTATATGAATCAGATTAAAGCTCCACCTGAAAAATGTGCGCCATCAGCTGCTTTGAAACATTTAAGAAATGCAGGTATCTCAGAAACCTTCCCTAATGTTGACATAGTGTATCGCCTTTACCTAACACTTCCGGCTACTAACTGTGAAGGAGAACGTTCATTTTCTGTTTTGAAAAGAGTGAAAAACCAGCTCCATTCAACAATGAGCCAAGACAAATTGTGTAACCTAGCCTTGTTGACCATTGAGTCTGATCTAACAAGAAATATTGATTTTCAGAATATAATTGATGATTTTGCCAAAATGAAATCCAGAAAAAAGTTTATTTAAGAAGTGCCTGTGAATATAAACAATTCTTTACTTTCTTGAGTTTATATGATTTGATAGTCTTATGCATGATGCAATGATAACAATAATGGTCAGTGATTTATAATGGGAATAATAGTGCTGTAGTGGTTATGCTGAATATAATAGGTACATGATGTCACTACTTTAATAGCCTAATCTAGTAATACTATGCTGTCTTGAGTTTATTCTCTTCAAAATGCATGATTTAACAAGATAGTTATAATGGCTGTTGGTAAATGGTTTTGGTTGTCTTGATGTACTTTCCCTATTAAATTTAATCTAAATAGCCAGAATGTATTAATTAGACATTAAACAGGCTCACACCAACACCCCCCCCACCCCCAAGCTGGAAGGGGTCGCTTCGCTTACCTGTTACTCAAAGGGGCCCCGCAAATCTGAATAGCCTAGGGCCCGGAGACTTCTTAATCCGGCCCTGTGTGCGACTTCCGTGGAAGCTCGACCGTCCAGAATTTTATTTTATTTATTATCACACTGGCCGATTCCCACCAAGGCAGGGTGGCCCGAAAAAGAAAAACTTTCACCATCATTCACTCCATCACTGTCTTGCCAGAAGGGTGCTTTACACTACAGTTTTTAAACTGCAACATTAACACCCCTCCTTCAGAGTGCAGGCACTGTACTTCCCATCTCCAGGACTCAAGTCCGGCCTGCCGGTTTCCCTGAACCCCTTCATAAATGTTACTTTGCTCACACTCCAACAGCACGTCAAGTATTAAAAACCATTTGTCTCCATTCACTCCTATCAAACACGCTCGTGCATACCTGCTGGAAGTCCAAGCCCCTCGCACACAAAACCTCCTTTACCCCCTCTCTCCAACCTTTCCTAGGCCGACCCCTACCCCCGCCTTCCTTCCACTACAGACTGATACACTCTTGAAGTCATTCTGTTTCGCTCCATTCTCTCTACATGTCCGAACCACCTCAACAACCCTTCCTCAGCCCTCTGGACAACAGTTTTGGTAATCCCGCACTTCCTCCTAACTTCCAAACTACGAATTCTCTGCATTATATTCACACCACACATTGCCCTCAGACATGACATCTCCACTGCCTCCAGCCTTCTCCTCGCTGCAACATTCATCACCCATGCTTCACACCCATATAAGAGCGTTGGTAAAACTATACTCTCATACATTCCCCTCTTTGCCTCCAAGGACAAAGTTCTTTGTCTCCACAGACTCCTAAGTGCACCACTCACTCTTTTTCCCTCATCAATTCTATGATTCACCTCATCTTTCATAGACCCATCCGCTGACACGTCCACTCCCAAATATCTGAATACATTCACCTCCTCCATACTCTCTCCCTCCAATCTGATATTCAATCTTTCATCACCTAATCTTTTTGTTATCCTCATAACCTTACTCTTTCCTGTATTCACCTTTAATTTTCTTCTTTTGCACACCCTACCAAATTCATCCACCAATCTCTGCAACTTCTCTTCAGAATCTCCCAAGAGCACAGTGTCATCAGCAAAGAGCAGCTGTGACAACTCCCACTTTGTGTGTGATTCTTTATCTTTTAACTCCACGCCTCTTGTCAAGACCCTCACATTTACTTCTCTTACAACCCCATCTATAAATATATTAAACAACCACGGTGACATCACACATCCTTGTCCAGAATTACCTACTAATTATAGGATGGCGTATGGACAGTTAAAGGGCCCAGCTCGGCGAACTGAGCAAGACATCAAAATTGTTGACTGCTTATAGTGATATAATTAATAAACAGTTAAATAATAAATTGTTCTTACTTCAGGCGACGATAAATGCACACCTTAAGTGCACAGGTGGTCCACTGAGCGAAGTAATTAGGTAAATAATCTTATATGGACAATTTCCAGGTGTGACGTCAACTGAAGAGGAACTAATGAGGATATGTGAAGGGGTTAATGAAATAATGCAAGGTGCAAGGATACCCCTGAGGGAATGGAACAGTAATTAGTCCATTTTGAGGGATCAATAAATATGGATGGCCATGGAGTTGAAGTGCCTATATGCAGTAATGGGCTGGGGCTGACTTGGGATACTGAGAGAGACTTGTTATTGTTAAAGTTTCATAATTTCAGTATGCCCAACAAATTAACCCATAGTAAGTAAGTAAGTAAGTAAATTTATTCAGGTATACACAATACAGTTACATAGAATTATCATACATAGCAGCATATGTGTAGAGAACCTGGGATAACCCAAAAAAGTCAGACAGAGTGACTTATTTCCATTGGGGTCCTTTTACCTTATTATTATAATATAAAGGTTATAATATTTTCTTATTATTCTATAATGAAGATAACATCTTATTATCATACTAAAAAGACTATCTACTACACAAGGGTCATTAAGACTATCTACAATACGAGGGTCATTAAGACTATCTACTACCCGAGGGTCATTACGACTATCTACAATACGAGGGTCATTACTAGGGATAAGGTAAAATTTACACGTATTTTAGCTAAAAAATAGAAAATCATTCCCCTCCCTTTCTGTTGCTTCATTCATCAGACACTTTTTGGCAGTCTTCTTGAACTGGTTCAAGCTATGACTGGCCTTGACATTTGTGGGTAGTCTGTTCCATTCCTTTATTGCTGTACAATAAAAGGTGTTTGAAGCCTGGCCACTGACTGTGGGTACTACAAAGTTGTGCTCTCTCCCCCTAGTACTATGATTGCTTTGGTTCCCAACCTTGACAAAATTGACAGCAAGATATTCTGGACACTGTTCGTGAGCAATTTTATAAACATGATTTAGCTTCAGTTGTTTTACTCTGTCTTCAACATTCAGCATATCCAACTGCTGTAATTCATCCTGGCCTACATGTTCTCTTGGTCCCAGCCCCAGGATGAATCTTACGATTTTGTTCTGGGTGATTTGCAGTCTATCTTTCAGTTTTTTTGTCAAGGCAGAGTACCAAGAAGAGCAAGCGTAATCCATATGGCATTGTATAAGGGCTAGACATAGGGTCCTGCGAGCCTCAGTAGGTAGACACTGTGCTTGTCTATACAGGAACTTCAGCCTGGCATTCGCTTTCTTTACTACACTGTTCCCTATCAATTCTCCTGACATGCATGGGTCAAAGGGGATTCCCAGATATTTAACTGATGAAACCAAAGTGATGGACTCCCCATTACACTGAACATTAAAATTATTTACCCTTCTCAGTTTATGTTTCGTTCCAAAGAGAATGGCTTCAGTTTTCCCTAGGTGTAATGATAGTTTGTTGTCTACTAACCATTTGCTGCAGGACTCCAGTTCCAGTGTTAAAACATTAGCAATATCTTGTGGGTCTTTACCTGTCACTAACAGAGCACTGTCATCTGCATACAGTAGGAGTTTGCACTTGACACTGATAGGCATATCATTGACATAACATAAGAATAGTAAGGGACCCAGAATACTACCTTGGGGAACTCCACATGTTATCGGCAGGGGTTCTGATTCCGTTTTGTTGATTTTGACTATTTGTCTCCTGTTGCTAAGGTAGGACTTAAACCAGTCTACAGAACCTATACCGATAGCTTGAAGTTTCTTACATAATATATTGTGGTTGACAGTATCGAAGGCCTTTTGCAGGTCTAAGGTTACCATACCTATGAGGTTCCCTTTTGACATTTCAGTTCTCAGGTAATCCATCAGATTAATAAGGGAGGTATCGGTTGAGTAGGATCTTCTAAAGCCCGATTGATAGCTATGGAGAATGCTGTTGTCATTAAGGTACTTAACTACTTGAGAATACACCGCCCTCTCCAGAATTTTAGATATTATACTGAGTATACTAACAGGTCTATAGTTGCTTACATCAGACCTATTATTTTTCTTGAAGATAGGAGTAACTCTGGCCTCCTTGAACCCCTCCGGTACGGTATTAGTGGTGATTGATAGATTTATTATGTGAGCAATAGGGATTGACAGTTCAGAAGCACCATCTTTTAGGAACTTAGACGGGATGTTATCAGGGCCTGTGCTCTTAGTTGGGTTTAACCTGCTTAGTTCTTTTTGAATGAAGTCATGAGATACACTTACTAGTTGACAACTGTTTGGGGTTACCCCTTTATTGGTATAGTATGTTTGAAACTTATCAGAGTCTGTGTTAAAGGTATTTGATGCAGCTGGTTGGTCTCTGAATTTCATATTATCTAATATGTCAGTAGTCATCCAGGGTTCAGTTCTTCGTTTAATCCTAACCTCTTTAACTGGTGCAATATTATTAAGAATGGTAGTGAACATTGTTTTGAATTTTTCCCCCGTGTCGGTGTAGCAGGACATCGAAATGAGATGGTGAATGGAGGAAATAAGGAGTATCAATCACCCACAGTTAAGTAACCCTTCTAGTTATAGCAGACTGATACTGGCCAGTTAGGTATGTTATAATTGGATAGGTTATGAGTGATCCAGCTACATCAAGTGATCACCAGAGAATATCTGGTAAGTGGTGAGATTATGTACAAGTGTTTTTCCTTGATGGATATATCTATGTGTAACCTACCCTCCCCCCCCTTCATTCAGTTACACTAATATAATCTATACAGTCCTCAATTAATTAGTAGTGCCGTACTTGTGGTTGCTATCCAATCTATACTGGTCTCGGATAGATATGGATAAGATTGTGAGGTCGAAGGCCCACCTCCAGTGACCAGGGGTAGTGAAGTTTTCTCACATATCTACACGGGGTGACTATGGTAAACAATATAGGGTTATTTCCCAATGAGATTACTTGTATGTATATAATGTTGAGGTACATACAGGTAATCACCCCTAGAAAATTTTCCATAAATTGCATGCATTGCAATTCTTAGAAAAATTAGTGCCCTTGCAGAAGAGACAATCTCTCTTTTCTTTGACTGGTTTCTTATTAACTGGGCTACTCTTAGTAGGGTACTTATTCTTCTTACCTTGTGGAGAATCATTATTTCTGATTCCTGCTACCTGATATGCACCTATGCAACTCTTTTTAGGAAATGAATTTTGATTATTAACATTGGGATAATTTTCCCCTTTGTGAAACTTGACAGATACCTCAGAGTTATTATGTTTTGCATCTTTAAAATGAGTTAGTTACAGTGAGTACAGTAGAATTGTATATTCTATCAGGTGATGCTACATGATTTTGATAAGTCTACTAGAGACTTACTGCACCATTGAATTACAGTATTACAATGTAACAACTTAAAACAATTTACAATTTGATGTATTAAATTCAGTACCATTTAAAACAATGAAATTTGGTATTATAATGGAACAATTTACACTATGATGTACTGTATTACAATCTACTACTATTTATAGCAATTCATTCAATTCAATTCAATTCAAAGTTTATTCTCTATAAGGATTACAATGCTGAGTTTACAGAAATTTGGTTATTGTTTGGTTTACATGTAGTAAAATTGTGATTACAGAGTGTACCACTAGAACGCTTAGCATGGCTAGGCATTTCGGGCATACTTAGTTTTATTCTTAATTGTAAAATATTACAAATTATGAGGTAAGTTGGTATTATGGCTAAGTGACTAAATACTAGTTTGTGAGTTTAGCAATGTGAATGCTTTTGTTTTGGCACAGTACATAGTTTCAGTATTGGAGTATCACAGGATTCATTATTTTAAGACTGAGATTAATATTTCTGTTTATGGTCAAATGAGTGAGTGAGTGTAAGTGAGAACCACCAGGTGGTATTCGTGTAGTTAGTTGACGGGGAAAAATGGAAAAATAGACATCCTAATTTCGAGGTAGTAAGTGGCTGAGCATTCATCATCACAATATGAGTAGCTTTTGAGAAACTGGTAGTGAACAGGTACCGTTTGTCTGGTTAATTTTAGGTGATGAGGTGATTTCTTATTAGGGCCTTAAACTGATTTGCAGACAAGGGTCCTTCAGTTTGTTCTGGCAATGAATTTCAGATCTTCGGGCGTTTTATGTGCATAGCATTTTTGGATAAGGAGAGATGAACACGGGAGATATCGAGGAGTGATCTGTGTCTCGCATAATGGTTGTGTGTTCTGTTACAGTTATCAAGGAGGAGTTTGAGAGGAGGGTTTACATTAGAGTATAGTGTTCTGTGTATGTAGTAGGCACAATAATAAGTGTGGATGTTTTGAATATTTAGTAAGTTATGACTCATGAAAAGTGTTGTCTAATGCAGAAGCTAGTTATCAATCACACTGCAGTTTTTTGTTGGGTTATTAAAGGATTAAGGTGATTTGCTGTGGTTAAGCCCCATGCACAAATGCCATAGGTGAGGTAAGGGTGAATGAGAGAGAGTGGTACAAAGCTAGAAGAACTGATGAGGTACATAGTACAGTATCTTTGAAAGGATGCCTACTGTTTTGGAGACTTTCCTGGAAATTTGCTTAATGTGTGTCTGAAATTTGAGACAGTAATCAAGGTGGAGACCTAGAAATTTTCCATCTGCCTGTCTCAAAATAGGTGAACCATTTATCAAAATGTTTAGCTCTGCATTTGAAGCTGTTTTCAAAAAGCATGAAAATAGTTTGTTTTAATATAAAACTTTAAATGTTCATAACTGTGGAAAATACTGTACATATTTTCCGGAAATATGGTAATTTATAGGTAAATAGATGCCCTATATTGTATTTTTAAAAGAAGTATGATATTGATGCAAGGAGGGAAGAGTATATGGAGAAAAAGAGAGAAGTTAAGAGAGTGGTGAAGCAATGTAAAAAGAGAGCAAATGAGAGAGTGGGTGAGATGTTATCAACAAATTTTGTTGAAAATAAGAAAAAGTTTTGGAGTGAGATTAACAAGTTAAGAAAGCCTAGAGAACAAATGGATTTGTCAGTTAAAAATAGGAGAGGAGAGTTATTAAATGGAGAGTTAGAGGTATTGGGAAGATGGAAGGAATATTTTGAGGAATTGTTAAATGTTGATGAAGATAGGGAAGCTGTGATTTCGTGTATAGGGCAAGGAGGAATAACATCTTGTAGGAGTGAGGAAGAGCCAGTTGTGAGTGTGGGGGAAGTTCGTGAGGCAGTAGGTAAAATGAAAGGGGGTAAGGCAGCCGGGATTGATGGGATAAAGATAGAAATGTTAAAAGCAGGTGGGGATATAGTTTTGGAGTGGTTGGTGCAATTATTTAATAAATGTATGGAAGAGGGTAAGGTACCTAGGGATTGGCAGAGAGCATGCATAGTTCCTTTGTATAAAGGCAAAGGGGATAAAAGAGAGTGCAAAAATTATAGGGGGATAAGTCTGTTGAGTGTACCTGGTAAAGTGTATGGTAGAGTTATAATTGAAAGAATTAAGAGTAAGACGGAGAATAGGATAGCAGATGAACAAGGAGGCTTTAGGAAAGGTAGGGGGTGTGTGGACCAGGTGTTTACAGTGAAACATATAAGTGAACAGTATTTAGATAAGGCTAAAGAGGTCTTTGTGGCATTTATGGATTTGGAAAAGGCGTATGACAGGGTGGATAGGGGGGCAATGTGGCAGATGTTGCAAGTGTATGGTGTAGGAGGTAGGTTACTGAAAGCAGTGAAGAGTTTTTACGAGGATAGTGAGGCTCAAGTTAGAGTATGTAGGAAAGAGGGAAATTTTTTCCCAGTAAAAGTAGGCCTTAGACAAGGATGTGTGATGTCACCGTGGTTGTTTAATATATTTATAGATGGGGTTGTAAGAGAAGTAAATGCGAGGGTTTTGGCAAGAGGCGTGGAGTTAAAAGATAAAGAATCACACACAAAGTGGGAGTTGTCACAGCTGCTCTTTGCTGATGACACTGTGCTCTTGGGAGATTCTGAAGAGAAGTTGCAGAGATTGGTGGATGAATTTGGTAGGGTGTGCAAAAGAAGAAAATTAAAGGTGAATACAGGAAAGAGTAAGGTTATGAGGATAACAAAAAGATTAGGTGATGAAAGATTGAATATCAGATTGGAGGGAGAGAGTATGGAGGAGGTGAACGTATTCAGATATTTGGGAGTGGACGTGTCAGCGGATGGGTCTATGAAAGATGAGGTGAATCATAGAATTGATGAGGGAAAAAGAGTGAGTGGTGCACTTAGGAGTCTGTGGAAACAAAGAACTTTGTCCTTGGAGGCAAAGAGGGGAATGTATGAGAGTATAGTTTTACCAACGCTCTTATATGGGTGTGAAGCGTGGGTGATGAATGTTGCAGCGAGGAGAAGGCTGGAGGCAGTGGAGATGTCATGTCTGAGGGCAATGTGTGGTGTGAATATAATGCAGAGAATTCGTAGTTTGGAAGTTAGGAGGAGGTGCGGGATTACCAAAACTGTTGTCCAGAGGGCTGAGGAAGGGTTGTTGAGGTGGTTCGGACATGTAGAGAGAATGGAGCGAAACAGAATGACTTCAAGAGTGTATCAGTCTGTAGTGGAAGGAAGGCGGGGTAGGGGTCGGCCTAGGAAGGGTTGGAGGGAGGGGGTAAAGGAGGTTTTGTGTGCGAGGGGCTTGGACTTCCAGCAGGCATGCGTGAGCGTGTTTGATAGGAGTGAATGGAGACAAATGGTTTTTAATACTTGACGTGCTGTTGGAGTGTGAGCAAAGTAACATTTATGAAGGGATTCAGGGAAACCGGCAGGCCGGACTTGAGTCCTGGAGATGGGAAGTACAGTGCCTGCACTCTGAAGGAGGGGTGTTAATGTTGCAGTTTAAAAACTGTAGTGTAAAGCACCCTTCTGGCAAGACAGTGATGGAGTGAATGATGGTGAAAGTTTTTCTTTTTCGGGCCACCCTGCCTTGGTGGGAATAATAAAAAAAATAATATATATTACCTGGAGTTTACCTGGAGAGAGTTCCGGGGGTCAACGCCCCCGCGGCCCGGTCTGTGACCAGGCCTCCTGGTGGATCAGAGCCTGATCAACCAGGCTGTTGCTGCTGGCTGCACGCAAACCAACGTACGAGCCACAGCCCGGCTGATCCGGAACTGACTTTAGGTGCTTGTCCAGTGCCAGCTTGAAGACTGCCAGGGGTCTGTTGGTAATCCCCCTTATGTGTGCTGGGAGGCAGTTGAACAGTCTCGGGCCCCTGACACTTATTGTATGGTCTCTTAACGTGCTAGTGACACCCCTGCTTTTCATTGGGGGGATGGTGCATCGTCTGCCAAGTCTTTTGCTTTCGTAGTGAGTGATTTTCGTGTGCAAGTTCGGTACTAGTCCCTCTAGGATTTTCCAGGTGTATATAATCATGTATCTCTCCCTCCTGCGTTCCAGGGAATACAGGTTTAGGAACCTCAAGCGCTCCCAATAATTGAGGTGTTTTATCTCCGTTATGCGCGCCGTGAAAGTTCTCTGTACATTTTCTAGGTCGGCAATTTCACCTGCCTTGAAAGGTGCTGTTAGTGTGCAGCAATATTCCAGCCTAGATAGAACAAGTGACCTGAAGAGTGTCATCATGGGCTTGGCCTCCCTAGTTTTGAAGGTTCTCATTATCCATCCTGTCATTTTTCTAGCAGATGCGATTGATACAATGTTATGGTCCTTGAAGGTGAGATCCTCCGACATGATCACTCCCAGGTCTTTGACGTTGGTGTTTCGCTCTATTTTGTGGCCAGAATTTGTTTTGTACTCTGATGAAGATTTAATTTCCTCATGTTTACCATATCTGAGTAATTGAAATTTCTCATCGTTGAACTTCATATTGTTTTCTGCAGCCCACTGAAAGATTTGGTTGATGTCTGCCTGGAGCTTTGCAGTGTCTGCAATGGAAGACACTGTCATGCAGATTCGGGTGTCATCTGCAAAGGAAGACACGGTGCTGTGGCTGACATCCTTGTCTATGTCGGATATAAGGATGAGGAACAAGATGGGAGCGAGTACTGTGCCTTGTGGAACAGAGCTTTTCACCGTAGCTGCCTCGGACTTTACTCTGTTGACGACTACTCTCTGTGTTCTGTTAGTGAGGAAATTATAGATCCATCGACCGACTTTTCCTGTTATTCCTTTAGCACGCATTTTGTGCGCTATTACGCCATGGTCACACTTGTCGAAGGCTTTTGCAAAGTCTGTATATATTACATCTGCATTCTTTTTGTCTTCTAGTGCATTTAGGACCTTGTCGTAGTGGTCCAATAGTTGAGACAGACAGGAGCGACCTGTTCTAAACCCATGTTGCCCTGGGTTGTGTAACTGATGGGTTTCTAGATGGGTGGTGATCTTGCTTCTTAGGACCCTTTCAAAGATTTTTATGATATGGGATGTTAGTGCTATTGGTCTGTAGTTCTTTGCTGTTGCTTTACTGCCCCCTTTGTGGAGTGGGGCTATGTCTGTTGTTTTTAGTAACTGTGGGACGACCCCCGTGTCCATGCTCCCTCTCCATAGGATGGAAAAGGCTCGTGATAGGGGCTTCTTGCAGTTCTTGATGAACACAGAGTTCCATGAGTCTGGCCCTGGGGCAGAGTGCATGGGCATGTCATTTATCGCCTGTTCGAAGTCATTTGGCGTCAGGATAACATCGGATAGGCTTGTGTTAATCAAATTTTGTGGCTCTCTCATAAAAAATTCATTTTGATCTTCGACTCTCAGTCTGGTTAGCGGCTTGCTAAAAACTGAGTCATATTGGGACTTGAGTAGCTCACTCATTTCCTTGCTGTCATCTGTGTAGGACCCATCTTGTTTAAGTAGGGGCCCAATACTGGACGTTGTTCTCGATTTTGATTTGGCATAGGAGAAGAAATACTTTGGGTTTCTTTCGATTTCATTTATGGCTTTTAGTTCTTCCCGCGATTCCTGACTCCTAAAGGATTCTTTTAGCTTAAGTTCGATGCTTGCTATTTCTCTGACCAGTGTCTCCCTACGCATTTCAGATATATTGACCTCTTTTAGCCGCTCTGTTATTCTTTTCCGTCGCCTGTAAAGGGAGCGCCTGTCTCTTTCTGTTTTACATCTACTCCTCCTTTTTCTTAGAGGAATAAGCCTTGTGCATACATCGAGTGCCACCGAGTTAATCTGTTCTAGGCATAAGTTGGGGTCTGTGTTGCTTAGTATATCTTCCCAGCTTATATCGGTTAGGACTTGGTTTACTTGGTCCCACTTTATGTTTTTGTTATTGAAGTTGAATTTGGTGAATGCTCCCTCGTGACTAATCTCATTATGTCGGTCTGGGGCTCCGCGCATACATGACTGAACCTCAATTATGTTGTGATCTGAGTATATTGTTTTTGATATGGTGATATTTCTTATCAGATCATCATTGTTAGTGAAGATGAGGTCTAGTGTATTCTCCAGTCTAGTAGGCTCTATTATTTGCTGGTTTAAATTGAATTTTGTGCAGAGATTTAAAAGCTCGCGTGAGTGTGAGTTTTCATCAGAGCTGCCTCCTGGTGTTATTACTGCAACAATATTATTTGCTATATTCCTCCATTTTAGGTGCCTTAAGTTGAAATCCCCCAGGAGCAAGATGTTGGGTGCAGGAGCTGGAAGGTTTTCCAGACAGTGGTCAATTTTTAACAGCTGTTCCTGGAATTGCTGGGATGTTGCATCCGGAGGCTTGTAGACTATCACAATGACTAGGTTTTGGTTCTCGACCTTTACTGCTAAAACTTCCACTACATCATTTGAGGCATTTAGCAGTTCTGTGCAAACAAGTGACTCTGCAATGTACAGGCCAACCCCCCCCTTTTGCCTGTTCACTCTGTCACATCTGTATAGGTTGTAACCTGGGATCCATATTTCGTTGTCCAAGTGATCCTTTATGTGGGTCTCAGTGAAAGCCGCGAACATTGCCTTTGCCTCTGCAAGCAGTCCACGGATGAAAGGTATTTTGTTGTTTGTTGCTGGCTTTAGACCCTGTATATTTGCAAAGAAGAATGTTATCAGACTGGTGGTACATGTAATTGCTGAGCTCAAGTAGCTGGGATTTATTCAAAGGTAGGTTGTGTCAGTGTTATTGATTGGGTTGAATTTAATACATTGCATCATGGCTGAAAATGAGGAAATTGATGTAGAAGACAAACATATGGAATATAGAGTAAAGAAAGCATCACTACAGGCTAGGAAAGTTCATGTAACCAAGGCATATAATAAGTGCTTGGAATAAATGAATCAAGAAACTGTGAATACTGATGATTTAAAATTGTATTTAGATGCTTTAGGTAATAGATATGATTCATACAAATTATATTACAGCAAATATGAAGATTTGTTAGTAAACTGTGTAGATGAGACTGAAGTAGATCTTATGATTAATCAGTATTATGAATTAAAAGAAAAGATTCTTTCTTGTAAAAGTCAGGTCTTGAATAAATTCAAATGTGTAAACCAGGCAGTTAATCAGTCTGCTCCAACAAATAATATGTCTTTGCCAAAACTCCCAGAACTATGTTTACCTGTGTTTAATCCTGGAGAAAACTGGGAGGAATTTTGGTCAGTTTTTAAAGCAGCTATGCATGACAGGAGTGACCTGGCCTGTGTAACTAAATTATTTTACCTTAAAGGACAGGTAAGAGGAGATGCTCACATACTCATACAAGCCTTTCCCAATGTAGATGACTCTTACAAGGAAGCAGTTGACTTGTTGAAAGTCACTTATGGTAACATAGAACAAAGTAGCTTGGATCTAGTGAATAACATTGTTAGTTTAAAATCTCCAGATCACGCTTACAAAGGTTTACAGCAGTTTAGAGTTAAACTGGAGAGCACTCTCAAAACTTTAAGTAATAAATATAATCTGAAGGAATCAGACTGGTTATTGAGTGCCATAGTACAGAATAAATTAAGCTGTAAAACACTTGAATGACTCTCAAACAAATATCACAAGGGTTATTTTGGAACAGAGGAAATAAGACTAGGTCTACAAGAATTAATTGTGCAATTGCAGACCAGCCAACCAACTCATTTTAAAGATGCAACACATGATAACTCTGAGGTATCTGTCAAGTTTCACAAAGGGAAAAATTATCCCAACGTTAATAATCAAAATTCATTTCCTAAAAAGAGTTGCATAGGTGCATATCAAGTAGCAGGAATCAGAAATAATGATTCTCCACGAGGTAAGAAGAATAAGTACCCTCCTAAGAGTAGCACAGTTAATAGGAAACCAGTCAAAGAAAAGAGAGATTGTCTTTTCTGCAAGGGTACTCATTTTTCTAAGAATTGCAATGCATACAATTCATGGAATGATAAAGTTGAAAGATTGGAGGAACTTGACAGATGTATCAGATGTTTAGGTAATCACAATGTAGAGAATTGTTATGCCAAGTTAAACTTCTGTTATCAATGTCACAAAGGAAGACACTATATAGTCATGTGTAAGGGTCTATATGATAATGTTGATAATAATGATGATGTTGACAATCCTTACACAACAGTAGCTAATGTAAAAATTGCTGCTAATGTTAATAATGATGGTTTTGCTGAAGTAGCCTTGCCAGATCCTATATGTACCCAGGTCCTCCACCATTGTCAAATGAGCAATTTGAGTCATTTAGCAATGAACTGCGGCTGGCCGCAGTGTGGAAAATACTGTATATATTTTCCGGAAATACGGTAATTTATAGGTAAATAGATGCCCTATATTTTATTTTTAAAAGAAGTATGATATCGAAAATTGGAAACCTGCTGCTGGGGGAGTCACTCGTCATCTAGGTTTTTGAATTTTGTACAAACGTTGGTGTAATGGGGAAGAATTTTTCGTGCTCTAGAGGTTAAAATTGTGCTGACACCTCTCAAATAGGAGGCGAAATTGGTGGATATGCATTCCTGCATAACTTGAGATATCAGGCGAATGGACAAGACCTCTTCAGGAACCTCAGATAAACTCTCTAGATTTGTGTGTAATTCTGGCCAGTATTATTTTCATAGATTTAGTTAGAGTGAGGTTTTCTGAGTATGATACACATTAATCTCCAGTCAAATTGGTGAGTGATATTAAGATATATTTTCCTTCTGTTATGTAATTGTGTATATATATAACCATTTATTATTTTTAATATACAGTCCACAAATTTATATATTTACCAGTATTCCTGGTGTATGTATATTTCATTTAATTAATAGGTCCAGAGCAACTTGTGGATATGACAGTTGTAGGTATCGAAGGGGGACATTTTTGCGACCTAGGTGTCCCAAATTCCTACTATGTCTTGTAGAGTCCCTGATTTTGCCAACTCTTTTATTTTTCAACCAATTTTTTTTATTTTTGGTGTACATTTAGAGGTTCATATGTAGAAGAATGTGACAAAGTTTCAGTATGATTGGCCAACAAACAACAGAGAAAAAAAATATTTTAGTGACTTAATTTATTTATTTATTTATTTATTTGAGCACACATACAGAGGTACAAAAAAAAAATACAGATAAGAGCAGCATGCCAAAGCCACTTATACTATGCATAGCATTACGGGCTGGCTTAAAATTAACTTAAGATTAACTAAGCAATGATGAAATCAGTGATAAAACATTAATGTAAACAGATTACTATAAAGCACAAGTGAGTATTACAAAGACAGGTCATATGGTTGCATGCATTGTTGTACATTCAGTAGAATGGAGTATTCTGTTAGGTAGTGTATTTAAAAAATAATAAAGTTAGATTGGGTTTTAGGTTTAACATTTATGTGATATAATTGTGAGAAACATTTAAGATATACAATTTATAAGGTTCAGTTATTCAGTATTTATTTGGTTTTGGGTGAGTAAGTGATCTTTGAGAAGAGACTTGAATTTATAAACAGGTAGTGTTTCTTTTATATTTACAGGTAATGAATTCCAGATTTTAGGGCCTTTTATGTGCATTGAGTTTTTGCATAGTGTGAGATGGACACGAGGAACATCAAAGAGTGATCTGTGCCTTGTGTTATGGTCATGTGTTCTGTTGAGGTTGGCAAGGAGATGTTTGAGGGGAGGGTTAATATCAGAGTTAAGTGTTCTATGTATGTAATAGGTGCAGTAATAAGTATGGATGTTTTGTATGGTGAGTAGGTTTAGTGTATTGAATATTGGTGGAGTGTGCTGCCTGTAGTGAGAATTTGTTATCATTCTAACTGCAGCCTTTTGTTGGGTAATTAGTGGTCTGAGATGGTTACTTGTTGTTGAGCCCCATGCACAAATTCCATAGGTGAGATAGGGGTAAATAAGAGAGTGATATAGGGCCAGGAGGGCTGACTGTGGAGCATAGTACCGTATCTTCGATAGTATGCCTACAGTCTTGGAAATTTTCTTAGAAATTTGTTGTATATGTGTATGAAATTTGAGTCTATTATCAAGGTGGATTCCTAAGAATTTTCCCTCTGTTAGCTTTGTGATAGGTGATCCGTTTATCATTATGTTAAGAGGGACATCTGTAGCTCTGTTACCAAACTGAATGAAGTAGGTTTTGTCAATGTTTAGTGTAAGTTTGTTAGTCCTCATCCAGGTAGATATTTTCTGTAATTCGGTATTTACAGTATTGGCTAGCGTGACTGGGCTCGGGTGGGAGAAGACGTATGTAGTGTCATCTGCAAATAGTGTGGGTTTGAGTAATTGCGAAGCATTTGGTAGGTCATTTATGTATAGGAGAAAGAGAAGAGGGCCAAGGACACTTCCCTGTGGGACACCAACTGTAATTGGTTGTGCAGAAGAGTTTGCCCCATTTGCGTACACATATTGGCTTCTGTTGCTGAGGTATGACTTGAGGTAGTTGAGGGAGTGCCCTCTTATACCATAGTGTGACAATTTTACGTGGAGCAAGTCATGGTCAACTGTATCAAAAGCTTTACGTAAGTCAATGAAGATCCCCAGTGGGACTTCTTTTTTCTCTATTGCAGTGTATATATGTTCTAGCATGTGTATAATAGCATCATTAGTATTTTTATTAGGCCTGAATCCAAATTGGCAGGGGTTGAGTATGTTTTGGGAGATAAGGTAGGAGTAGATTCGTTTATGAATTAATTTTTCGAAGATTTTTGAGAGAGGGTGTAAGTTGGATATTGGCCTATAGTTATTCAACTCTGTTTGGTCTCCTCCTTTGTGGATCGGGGTGACCCTTGCTATTTTGAGTACTGTAGGGAAGGTGGAGGATTCAATGGATTTGTTAAAGAGTGTTGCAATGATTGGTGATAGCACTTGTGACACTTTTTTGTATATAAAGGGTGGTAAGGTATTTAAATCTCCTGCCTTGTTTTTTAGTGCGTTGATAATAAGGGAGACTTCGTATGGGTTAGTCGGAGCTAGGAACAGTGTGTTCGGGTAGTTGCCGGTGAGGTAGTCATTTGGTGGGGTATCTGAGCTTGGGATTTTATTGGCAAGGTTTTGTCCTATAGTGGAGAAGAAATCATTGAGTCTGTTTGCTGTTTCTGTTGGTGGGAGTTGGGGTTCATCTGATTTTGCTAATTTTATTTCGCTATTTCGTGATATCTTTTTTGTTCCCAGAATTTCTGATAGGGTTTTCCAGGTCTTTTTTATATCACCTCGTAAGTTGGATAATCTGTTCTCATAATACAATTTTTTTGCCCTTCTTATCAGGCTGGTTAGGATTGACGAGTAACGTTTTGTTTGGTCTCTGGTTATGTGACCCATTCTGTACTGTTTTTCATATTGGTGTTTTGTATTTATGGATTTGAGAATGCTGGGTGTTAGCCAGGGACTGTTCAGTCTCTTAGCTGTCATCTGTTTAGTTTTTTTAGGGCAGTGCTTGTTATAGAGGTATTGGGTCTTTTTTAGAAAATTATTAATACATTCGTCAATATCTGTATAGATTTCTAGCTCAGTGTGCCAGTCAATGTTTGCTACTGCTGTTGTGAAGTTATTAATGGCTGCCTCATTGTGAAGTCTGAAGGTGACTTTAGTAGTGTCTTGGGGTAATTTACCAAGAGTTGTTATGAGGAAAGTAGGGTAGTGGTCTGTGGTATTATCTGTAATTATGCCTGATTTTAAAGGGGATATGGTGTTGGTCCAGATGTGGTCAAGTAGGGAAACACTAGTCTCTGTAACTCTTGTAGGTTTTGTTACTGTTGGTAGCAACATACAGTTACTCATTGTGTTTGTGAATTCAGTAACGTGTGGGTCCTGGTCTTGCAGGAGATTTATATTGAAGTCACCTGAGAGTAGTAAGTGATCTTTGTTCATGCGTGCATCAGTTATCATACTTCCTAGGTTTTGACTAAATTGGCTAATGTTTGACTGTGGAACTCTGTAGATGTTTATCAATGTGAGAGGTTTTTGTAGGTATTTGGATTTGAATTTGGCTATTATATATTCCCCATGTTCATCCCTTGTGCAAGTATTAGTGATACATTCTAGTTGGTCTGAGTAGTATATGGCTGTGCCACCCCCTTGTTGGTCTGGCCTACAGTTGTGTATGGCTGTGTAACCAGGAATGGCATAGACATCTGTACTATCAGGCTTTAGCCAGGTTTCAGTTAGTGTAATGATGGACATATTGGCATGTAAGGAATTTAGTAATGCTATGAGGTCATCGTAATGCTTGCTTAAAGATCTGATATTGTAGTTAAAGATAGTTATGTTGTTGTTGGCACTGAGAAGTGCCTTTGATTGTTCTGCAGTGTAGTAATTACAGTAACTGTTTGATTCATTTAAGTCATTAAATAAGAGGTTGGTATCAGGATCAATGCTTGTAATCATAAGATTTGTAGTGAATCTATAGTTAGAATTAAGTATAAAACAAAGTAAATAGTCTTAAGCTAAAAAATAGCACCTGAATTATTTAACAAATGTAAAATAATGAGCTAAGGTAGTTTTTTTTTTACTTTTTTTTTTTTTTTTTCTTTTTTTTTTTTTTTTAGCTAAAATAAAGGAGACAATATAAAAGGGACTAATACAAATAAAGTGATGATCAAATAATGGAGCTTGGGAATATGATAGTAGGTAGTACTATAAAGGTAATTCTTTAAAGTTAGAATTATAGTATAAAATTATAATATAAAAGGGACTAATATAAGTTGTGGTGAACAATAAAGTGGTAATCAAATAAATGAGCTTTGGAATATAATGGCAAAATTGTGAACTTATTCTACTTTAGCACCTGAGAATAGCACCTTGATTATTTTAACAATTGTGAATATATAAACTAGGGTAGTTATATAAAGCTAAAATAAAGGAGAAAATATATAAGGGACTAAAATTAAGTAATGGTAAACAAAGTTAAATGGACAGATGGTCACTATGAAATAATATTGGTTTAGGAGTAAGATCTGATTTGTAATATTAAATAAATTGAGCAGTTTATTGCACAATAAAAGTAAAAAAAAATGAGGTAGTTGGTACTAGCTAGCAAAAGATAGTTTTGGTACTTGCAAAAAAGTAATTGGAATATACACTAATTGCATACACAATGAAAAGTGACTAAAAAAACAAGTAGTGATAAACAAAATTAAATGGACAGGTAAGAATAATGAATATTATTAATTTGGAGTAAGATTTGACTTGTAATTTAAAATTATGAGCAATTAATAGCAGTAAGAAAGAAGTATAGAGTATTGGAGGTAGTTGGCATTAGCTAGTGATGAAAAATAATAAAAATAATAATGTACAATATAATAGTAACGTACACTATATGCACCACACGTATATATGTATTAAGGGCACTTATCTAATCTGTTAAAGAAATGTCAGCTCCAAACAATAGAACATGGAGACGAGGAGTAACACATTTATATCGAAATATTGCTGGTGGACTCTCGCTATATTATGGCCTATTTTATTCAGTCTAGAGTATATAACATGTTTGTTTGTTATTTATAGTGTTTATTATATCATATTAGATCAATTCTGATAGATAAATAAGCCGTATAGTTGATATATAAGCTGATATAAACGTAATAATGAAGTGATTTCACCTGGCACCATCTGGAGAGGGATCACTGCCGAGTGTACCTAGGTGCTTCCTGATAGCCTAGACATCTATTGATAAGCTCCACTTACTCTTATATGATGCCAAATAATCAATTATTATATTAGAAAGAATAATGCAAAGAAAAAACAATAAAAAACAAGGAAAAAATTCCAAAAAATACATGGGTTGAGAACAGACGCGCTACCTACATCGTCGTTACCATACCTGATATAAATGACTATAATTTCTTGTAGAAACGTCTTTGAACATTGATTCTTGTACCATTGTGTTGCCAAAGAGTTAAGCTATTTTTTGGTATATATAACTCAATTTCCATAATTTTTCGACTTTTGGTTGAGCGCGCGCGGAAAATTGCCCACAATTATCTTTGTTATCATTTGCTGTTATGTACATAATTAGTTACATTCAAATAAATGCAATTTTCCACAATAACCTTATCTACAGGAAATATTGTTATGGGACCTGTACTTGTAGTGGTAAAGTCATTAAGGATATAGATAATCTCTGGAAGATGTAAATAAACTATCCTGCAGAAGTGTTTGTGTTTAGGCAAACATTGTATAAGATAAGATTTCGTTCGGATTTTTAACCCCGGAGGGTTAGCCACCCAGGATAACCCAAGAAAGTCAGTGCGTCATCGAGGACTGTCTAACTTATTTCCATTGGGGTCCTTAATCTTGTCCCCCAGGATGCGACCCACACCAGTCGACTAACACCCAGGTACCTATTTGCTGCTAGGTGAACAGGACAACAGGTGTTAGGAAACTTGTCGAAATGTTTCCACCCGCCGGGAATCGAACCCGGGCCCTCCGTGTGTGAAGCGGGAGCTTTAGCCACCAGGCCACCGGGCTTTTCTTATTGGTATGTTTATTTAGGTAGCCCTTTTTTTAAGGTGTTATTACGTTACGATGTTTATTACTTAATTGACAAACATATTATGATATGTTAATTAACGTAAATTACTGTTTTGTTGTTAAGTTTGGTGACAGCAGACACACTTACCCATTGTGTGTGTGTGTCGTGGGCGGGGGTCGATGTGTGTGCTGTATCGTGTTAGCTTATGTAATATGAACACCTTTGATTTTGTTTCTTAGGATATTTAAAGGATAGGTTGAGGATTGTGAATGGACTGGAGTTGGCCTGGTCACAGACCGGGCCGCGGGGGCGTTGACCCCCGAAACTCTCTCCAGGTAAACTCCAGGTACCAGTGGAGATTTTGTTCCATGTAACATTACACAGCTTCTGGTCTGCCTCCACGACCACAGTCACTATGTAAGGCCCAGGAGAGCGGCCTAATCGTTTATTGGAATGTGTGGAAAAGTCGGAAGACGACGAGAGGCAGATGTAAGGGGGGGCATGGGGCGATTTTCCGCGCGCGCTCACCGAAAAATCGAAAAAATATGGAAATTGAGTTATATATACTGAAAAATAGCTCAACTCTTTGGCAACACAATGGTACCAGAATGAATGTTCTACGACGTTTCTACAAGAAATTATAGTCATTTATATCAGGTATGGTGACGGCGATGTTGGTACCGAGTCTGCTCACGGCCTATATATTTTTTGGAGTTATTTTCTTGTTTTTTATCGCATTTTCTTGCATTATTCTTTCTAATATAATAACTGACTATTTGGCATCATAAAACAGTAGGCGGGACTTATCCCCAGACTTAGTGACACCCGGGAACCAGATGGGAATGCTCGGCAGTGTTCCTGCTCCCGAGGTACCAGCAGGAATCGCTCATTATTACGCTTATATATCAACTCTACGGCTTATTTTTCTATCAGAATTGATCTAATATGATATAATAAACACTCTAAATAACATACAAACATGTTATATACTCTAGGCTGAATAAAATAGGCCATAATATGACGAAAGATTATCGGGAATATTTCGATAAATATCGAGTTACTCCACTCCATGTCCCATTCTTTAGTCTCTGAGTAAGAGAAAACGGTGTTTTGAAGAGGATAACTGCACTAGAACATCAGTTTACTAAGAAATACACCCAAACAAACGCGATTTTCGCGAATTTTTTTTTTTTTTTTTGAGACGGGGGCCGGCCGGCATTCCCGGCCGATATCTCGGAAGTAACTTATTCACCTAGGGCATCAAATGCTTCCTTTATTACTTAATTAAATGGAATAATATTCACAGACATTGTAGAATAATGATTTCTCTTATTTTGACCTTTGAGTTTTTGAAAATATTCCAAATACTTTGGGAGTTATGTGGGAGCAAAGGGCAGATTTTTTTTGCAATATTCCAGAACTAACAAACTTTATTTTTTTGTGAAATAACGGTAAGGTATTTTAGAGGAAATCTATCGGTCAAAATAAGTATTAGCATTGTACTCTCGGCACCAAGTGTCCAAACCACCTTACGTAGTCCCATATAAGAATGAAGTATTGCCCCTAGGGCATTTTCAGTAAATCAGTCTTTTCTCAGTTGTTGTTTGAGGTATATTTTTGATAAATATTTTCAAGAAAGAGTGAGAACACTTTGTCTTGTGTACCAAAACTGGACAAAATCGGACGGTAAATAAACGAGTTAGGAATTTTGCCCCATGCCAGGAGACGTGTCGGCCAGGAGACGTGTCGGCCAGGAGACGTGTCAGCCAGGAGACGTGTCAGCCAGGAGACGTGTCGGCCAGGAGACGTGTCGGCCAGGAGACGTGTCGGTCAGGAGACGTGTCGGTCAGGAGACGTGTCGGCCAGGAGACGTGTCGGCCAGGAGACGTGTCGGCCAGGAGACGTGTCGGCCAGGAGACGTGTCGGTCAGGAGACGTGTCGGTCAGGAGACGTGTCGGCCAGGAGACGTGTCGGCCAGGAGACGTGTCGGCCAGGAGACGTGTCGGCCAGGAGACGTGTCGGCCAGGAGACGTGTCGGCCAGGAGACGTGTCGGCCAGGAGACGTGTCGGCCAGGAGACGTGTCGGCCAGGAGACGTGTCGGCCAGGAGACGTGTCGGCCAGGAGACGGGTCGGTCAGGAGACGTGTCGGTCAGGAGAGGTGTCGGTCAGGAGACGTGTCGGTCAGGAGATGTGTCGGCCAGGAGACGTGTCGGCCAGGAGACGTGTCGGCCAGGAGACGTGTCGGCCAGGAGACGTGTCGGCCAGGAGACGTGTCGGCCAGGAGACGTGTCGGCCAGGAGACGTGTCGGCCAGGAGACGTGTCGGCCAGGAGACGTGTCGGCCAGGAGACGTGTTCTTATGAACAAGTTATGTTCAGGTGCACTCCACTTATGACCGGAGGTATAATACCTCAAAGTATGAGGAGCAACACTGATTGTACTGGAGGAATGTTCCCTCACAGTATGAGCACTACCACTGCCCCGTCTAGTAAATGACAACGATAATTTGTCACCATCCATCTTTCTCGCGTTTGTTCGCCGCTTGTTGTACCACAGAAACTAAGGGCCTACAATGCCAGCTGTAATATATACGTCCTGGACAATGTTGACTCCATCAGCCCCACGTCTGGGTGAAAAGCTACCCCCACTCTTTCCAAGAAAGGTATAAAATACGGACAATATGAAAGTTAAGACACATGTGCAACATCTGGATATATTTATTGTAGACGTTTCGCCATACAGTGACTTTATCAATACAGATTCTAGGACATAATTAGAAGACAGTAGAACTATATACAAAAGATGAGATAATCAATCCCTCAGCCTTGGAGTTAGTGTTCACAGCATCGTGGTGGTGGAGAATCTGGAGCAAAGGCAAGAAGACTGGCGGTTATATAGGTTATAGATGTTGCACACGTGTTTTAACTTTCATATTGTCGGTATTTTATACCTGTCTTGCACAACATGTCAGACACTGCAACATCATGGAATCTTGGCTCAGGGGACATCTACAAAACCTTCTTCACGGCTGCTACAACTAACCCATCCCTTTGGGTAGGACCTACTTCCACTGGGGAATCCCACCTACCACTGACTATGCCCTCGTCTGCTACACGTCCTTATCCACAGACGCCTATATAACCGCCAGTCTTCTTACCTTTGCTACAGATTCTCCTCCACCACGATGCTGTGAACACTAACTCCAAGGCTGAGGGACTGATTGCCTTATCTTTTGTATATAGTTCTACTGTCTTCTAATTATGTTCTAAAATTTGTATTGATAAAGCCACTGGATGGTGAAACGTCTACAATAAAGATATCCAGATGTTGTACACGTGTCTTAACTTTTATACCCCCACTCTGTTTTGTCTTGACATCCAACTTTTCGTGACATCTTCCTCATCATATTCCCGTTTCTTTCTTCGATTCTCCACGAGTGCGTGAATTTGTGGTTACCGTTCTACATGTCTCACCAGAACCGCTCTACTCACTGCTTCACTGTTAACTACCAGTCACCGTAACAGTTTTGCTTCGCTTTTGCTTCAGACACCACAGTTGCTCTGATCAGTGCCCCGATATTTTTCGAAATGCCTTATCTCATATGTTATCTGATCTACAACCCAGCGGTCATCCGCTGTGCTATAAGGGCGATAACTAGTGCCCCAAAAGAAAATGATTTTACTAGAGGTTAGCGCCGGTTACTGCTGCGAATCTAGGAGAGTTACCCTTCCCCCACTAGTAGTTTATAATGCAACCAGCTCTTGCTCCGTCTAGGGAACTGTTTTAATGACTCTTTTAACACTCGTAATAAAGGAATGTAACATTTCAATAGAATGCCGAGATTTAATCCCTCGGATCATCACTCCTCATGTCTCCAGCCCGGTGAGAGCATTTCGTATTTAAGGAACTAGTAAACACACTCTGCAGTACTGTAGTAGAGTGCTGGACTTGAAATCTGAAGACTGACGAACCTCGGGATCAACTGAGTCTTGGCATTCCTCTTAGTATATAATATACATAGATATATACTCTCTCCAACCCAGGAAGAATTGGAGGGAGGGGGTAAGGGAGATTTTGAGTGCTAGGTGCTTGGATATACAGCAGGCTTTTGTGAGCGTGTTAGATATGAGTGAGCGGAAGCAAGTGGTTTACTTATGATTTGACGTGCTGTTGGAGTGTGAACAAGTTGTCATTTATGAAGATGTTCGGGAAAACCAGTTAGCCAGGCTTGAGTCCTGGAGCTAGGAAGTACAGTGCCTGGACGCTGAAGGAATGGTGAGGATACAGAAATTGAATGAATGACTGTAAAAGCAACAAAACAGTAATAACAAGAAGTTTGCCACACACCTGGAAGACAGATAATATAATCCCAATATACAAATTCTGTGAAAAATCATCGTTTTTAATAAAGTTTACTCTGACCTACATTTAATTAACTGAAAATAAAATGACTGAACTCTTAATCCCCTCAAGGAAGGTTCCTTGATGTTGGTGAGGGGCTCTTGATTTAGGGAATTGGATCTGTGCTCCAGTTCCCCGAATTAAGCCTGAATACCTTCCACATCCCCCCCCCCGGGCGCTGTATAATCCTAAGGGTTTAGCGCTTCCCCCTTGATTTTTTTTTTTTTTTTTTTTATATTTTATTTCAAACTCAGGTACAAAATATATGGGTACATAATCAATATGTAACAAGATAGAGGCAGTGAACAATAATCAACTGTGACTACACAGTACTGAAGAAGCACATATATAATGACAGAACTGGCTGCTGCACTCAAATCAAACACCGCTTGTACGTACTGTGCTTCACATGAACACCGCTTGTACGTACTGTGCTTCACATGAACACCGCTTGTACGTACTGTGCTTCACATGAACACCGCTTGTACGTACTGTGCTTCACATGAAAAGGTGGTCATACATACATATACATATATATATATATATAGACACACACATATATATATATATATATATATATATATATATATATATATATATACACATATACATACGTATACACATATATACACATACACACATACATATACACATACACACATACATACATATACAACCCACCCAGTAAAGCTTACACTCCCCCCCCATGAAAACGTGCCACTTTCACCTTAGATACACAGTGACAAATCTCTTATACATACACATTTGTAAAAGCATTAAAAACTTCAATGACAATATATATATAAACACAATCCAGCCAGCTAAACGGCTGACACTATAATACAAGGAATGTCTGAACCTGATGGCTCACATCCACCATAGAACACAATCCACCCTACCCTCATATACCCTATGGTAATAATTAATATCGTGCACACTTCAACCCCCCCCACATGCCTAGTAACTGTGTCTGCCATCACCACTCATAACCACCAACAGTCCTTGATAGTAATTAGCGTCTTATAATATATCACCCTAAAAACACGCTACACACATAAACCTACCACAATAATAAATAAATTTACACATTATTCCCTCCAGCAGACAGATTATTTACACTGTCGGAGATAATCTATACATCACATCCTACAGAGAATGGACAACATTAGACATCTAAAATAATATGACATGTGTGTCATATGACCTGCTATTGCAGAGATAACTTAAACTCCTACCCCCCCCAAATGAAAAACTGACCAGTTTCACCTGGCTATACACAAGATCAAAAACTCATTCACTTGAACATATATAATGAAAATGTGAAAAAAACATCTGTAACAATATATAAGCAAAAACACCCCAGGCAAGATCTTACATTATATACAATACCAAAACGTTCCAATAGTTAAAAAACAGGTATGAAAACTCATTATTATGACAAGTTACATTGCTCATATATAGGTAGACATGTATAATTACAGGTTAAAATATGCTTATATACTAACATGCTTTTGTACATCCTTACAAAACATGAAGGAATCCTTAGATAAATTATAATCATCGGTGTTCACAATAACACCAAGACATTACATTGAATACCACATTGAATATCACCTCAACATCCTTCCTCACACAATTCCACACACACTCACACAATTCCACACACACACTCACACAATCGACCTCTGCAACACCCCCCCCCCCTGGGAAGGCCAGCCCGTTCATTCCCCTGACCGCTTATAAAGACCATAAATCCCTCAAAAGAAAGTCCCTGTAGCCCTCCGAGAAATCCCTCTCCCACCTTCTACCATATATTTCCCTGTTGCGACACTTTGTTCTATAAAAGGATGCTGCTATGGCCATCCTACGTTCCTCCGCCCCTTTGTCTCTCATTGCCCATGATATATACACAAAATCAACCATTAAGTAAGCCACAGCCCTTTGAACCTTTACCCCAACCCCACCTACATCTAAACTAAGAGCTCTCAAAACCGACAACCCTTTCCCCCCCACATACCGGATTACTTTCCCTAACCATTCCCGCACAATCCCTAGGCTTTCACAAAAATAAACTACGTGAAAAGCTGATTCATCTACCCCACAAACCTGACACATCCCACCCTCCCTTATTCGCCTATTTCGTAAAACAACCCCAGACGGCAATATTCCGTGAAGAAACCTATACATTACCTCCCTCACGCGTGGCCGGATGCGTAACCCTTTTAATCGGCCCCAAATGTCTTCCCATGCGTACATCGGGTACACTCCTTCCGTTGCCACTACCACCCTAGGCCATATCTTCCTCTCCATGGACCCTACCCGCATGTTTCTCGGCTCTCTGACCATCATCAATAGACGCAACAACTCCTCACCATCTCTCAAATCTTGTCCCTTCCACCATC